>NC_052118.1:2566417-2575162 GCF_012273895.1 Zerene cesonia | reverse complement strand
TCCTAGTCCATTCCTTCTTTCCAGTCGTTAATCCTTTCCTTTCCCTTACCCCATAAAAGCGGGCAGCGCATTCACGGAAGTACTACCTTTGCGAAAGTTTATGGGCGGTGGTAATCGCTTACCATCAGGCGAACCACCAGCTCAGCTGCCCGCTATGACATAAAAAAAAAAATCTTGAACCTTAAGACATATAAAGGTAAAATTTTGCAGAATTTTATTAGTCCACACTCTATATGTAGTAAGAACAGATTTTGCTATTTATGATTCAGTAATAGTTTATCTTTTATGCTAAAACCACACAATGGGTTTTGTTGATAGTTGCCAGTGATAACTTGTAATGATCCACAGATATACTTGCTCTTGACCACAGGTGAAACCGTGCGGCACAGCTAGTATATTAATATTAGGTCATGTTTTCACTTTAATTTAAGCATGTTTTTAATTTAACAGGTGCTTTGCTAACAAGTCAGTAAGTTTCGTAACTGCAACTCTGAGACCTGAAACAATGTATGGTCAAACTAACTGCTGGATTCACCCTGACATTAAGTACATAGCTTTTGAAACTGTCAATAACGGTATTTTCATATGCACAAAACGAGCAGCCAGAAATATGTCCTACCAAGGGTTCACAAAGAATGATGGTGAATTTGAAATTCTTAAGGAAATTATAGGACAAGATCTTTTAGGAGTAGCATTGAAAGCACCTTTTACTAGTTACCCAAAGATATATTCTTTACCTATGTTGACTATAAAAGAAGATAAGGGTACAGGAATTGTTTCGAGTGTACCTTCGGACTCGCCTGATGATTATGCGGCATTAGTTGACTTACAGAAAAAGGCTGCATTCAGAGAAAAATATGGAATCAAAGATGAAATTGTTCTGTCCATAAAGCCTATCCCTGTTTTAGAGGTTCCCGAATTTGGAAACTTATCAGCGGTACACCTATACGAGAAACTGAAGATTCAGAGTCAGAATGACAGAGAGAAGCTAACTCAAGCTAAGGATATGGTATATCTAAAAGGATTTTATGATGGTGTTCTGATCGTGGGCGATTATAAAGGCAAGAAAATTCAGGAAGTAAAGAAGGCTATACAGAATCAATTAGTGAAAGAAAATGGGGCTGTTATATATTACGAACCCGAGAAAAATATTATATCAAGGTCCGGTGATGAGTGCGTTGTGGCTCTTTGTAATCAGTGGTATCTTGATTATGGTGATGAAGGATGGAAGGCGCAGGCCGAAAAGGCATTAGCTGCAATGAACACCTTCCATGAGGAAGTCAGAAGGAACTTATCTGGAACTATCAAGTGGCTTCATGAATATGCATGCTCTAGAACGTATGGCCTAGGTGAGTTGCACTTGTTTAAATAATATTTGAAACTCTTTAAAAAAACATTGGGTGAAGAGAACAAAACAACCGTAAATTGAACTGTGCTTAGGAGCATACCAACAATGAATTCAATATAATATTTTTTCCAAATTTTTTGTGGGATTATTCTATTTAATTTTATATTTGTTCCATTGAAATTCTTCATAAAGGAGATTTTTTTATAAAATAGAAAAAATTTGGTTACGAGGCGGGATTCGAACCCCCTTCTTTTTACCAAAGTCATCAAATTTCTTCGACTACAGGTAAAAACGTCAGCCAAACACCCTTAAAAATTTATAATATTACTAGTAAAGATTGTCTGTATATTTTCCAGGTACAAAACTGCCTTGGGACACTCAGTGGGTGATAGAATCTCTGTCTGATTCGACAATATACAATGCATACTACACTGTTGCACATTTTCTACAAGGAAATACCTTTAGGGGCAATGCAGAGAATGCTCTTAAAATAAAACCTGAACAAATGACTCTTGAAGTTTGGGACTACATATTTTTCAAAGATGCACCATTCCCAAAAGATACCAAGATTCCTAAAGCATCTTTAGACCTTATGAAGAAATCGTTTAATTATTGGTAAAATGCTAGAACAAAGAAATTTATCAATTTTGAAATTTAAGTCACTTATATCGTAACATTGTATTATTTTCTAGGTACCCAGTCGACATGAGAACATCTGGGAAGGACTTGATTCAAAACCACTTATCATACTATATTTTCGTCCATTGCGCTATATGGCCGAACGAAGAGGATAAGTGGCCAAAGGGAATCCGAGCTAATGGACATCTTCTACTTAACTCCGCAAAAATGTCCAAATCCGATGGAAATTTCCTAACATTATCGGAATCTTTAGTCAAATTCAGCGCCGATGGGATGCGTCTGACGCTAGCTGATGCTGGAGATTCTATCGAGGATGCCAATTTCGTTGAAAGTACGGCCGATGCGGCCATCCTAAGGCTGTATACCTTTATTGAATGGGTAAAAGAAATGATGGCTACAGAGTCTACTTTGAGAACAGGTGAGAAATTTTACATTTCAATGAAAATTTGCATATAATGTTTGCACCTATTTGATATATTAAAAATGTAACAGTCAAAACCAGTTTTACGATACAACGCGTTTTCCCTACATAAAAATAGTTGTAAATAAAAAGATATAGTTACTATTAGTTCTTATTAGAGAAAAAGCGTTGTCACGAAAAACAGGTTATAAAGGCAGCAGATATATACTGAGTCGTATATTGTTTCAGGTGAATACAATTTCCATGACAAAGTATTTATAAGCGAAATGAACATGAAGATCAAGCAGACGGACGAGAATTACAGCAAGGTACTTTTCAAGGAAGCACTCAAGACAGGCTTCTTTGAACTGCAGGCTGCACGTGATAAGTATAGGTAATATATTTGTAACTTCATTAAAATAAGAATTTCTGCAAAAATGCTATGAACTCATCACCACTATCCAATAATGTTTAATATACTTTAACATACAATACATACTAACAGATTTACAGAAGTAATAATATACTAAAGTAGAGCCTGGACAAGCCCCAGTCTAAAAAGAAAGATGATTCCACAAAACCAAATAGTTAGGAGGCTTGTTAAAATAAAAAAAGTTAATACTGACATTTGAAATGACACAGATTAAAAACGAATGCATTTTTTATATTTGGAATTCTGTAATATTTTGTTGTTCGCGACAGGGAGCTGTGCTGGGAGCGCGGCATGCACGCGGCACTCGTGCGGCGCTACGTGGCGGCGCAGGCCGCGCTCGTGGCGCCCGTGTGCCCGCACGTGGCCGAGCACGTGTGGCAGCTGCTGGGCAATGTGAGTGCAACCGCTCTTTGTTTTTTGTTATTTCGAGACGAACTAAATTAAAAAATATTTAGGTTTTTATTTGTTATGTGATTGTGTTTTTTACTCTCTGGCTCCGTCATGGCAGACTTAGTTTTTTTACTTTTATTTACTCTTCTTAGTTTTCTTGTCTTTAAATGTCGTAAGCGCTAATTTACGATGTTGTAGGTTGTTATGATTTTTTAACAACACGTCGATAGGATAGAATTCTTTGACCTATTGACGTTTCTATTGACCTGAATAATTCACAAAAATTACATTACTGTAAATGACACAGTGATAGATATGTCAGAACTTTTTTTCACATAATTTTTCGTTACAAATAATTTTCTCTTGAAATATGCGAAAAAAAAATAAATGAAATAAATAATTACTTTCTGTGGTATCAATATCAAAATAAAGAAACAATTTTTGTTCTTTCATATGAAAAATGAAATGTTGTCAATTAGAGTTATTTCTAATTAATATCTTATGATATATATATTGTAAGGGTAAGTGAAAATTCAAAACAAAATGTGTTTTTTTTATTATAGAAAACAAGTATTCTTCACGAACGCTGGCCAGTAGCCGGTGAAATCGATGAAGTGGCGGTGAAAGCCAGCAACTACCTCATGGAAGCGGCCCACTCATTCCGCGTCTACCTCAAGAACCACTGCGCTGTGAAGAAACCTAAGAAGGGAGAAGCGCCTAAACCTGAACCGAAACCAAATAAAGCCGTCATTTGGGTCGCCAAGGAGTATCCCAAGTGGCAACAGGTCATTATAACCACGATGAAGGAGTTAATTGGGGTAAGTTTGTTTGATGTAACTGAGAGATAATTATTTATTTTCTTTGTGTCATATACATTATAACAAAACATGAGAAAACTTTACAGCACCTTTTAGTTTTATTTACAACAAGATGTATTTAACTCATTACATGTAATTTCTCCGATAGTTTTTTTTTATGTCATCATTGACAATGCAGCTGGTGGGTCGCCTGATGGTAAGCGCCGCCCATGTATATAGAGGCGTAAGGTCGATTGCAGACCTTACGCCACTACAAATGAATCGCCGACTTTAAATTAGAAAGGGATTGAGAAAGGATCGACGAGAGAAATAAGGGAAAGGATTGGGAATAGCAAGGAAGAGGATATGGGCCTTGGGCTCCGATAGTAATAACAGTTATTTAGGAGTCCATGTCTCATTTACAACGACGCCATACGTATAGTACACAAAACGAATATATGAATAAGTTAGAAATTTTTTCTATTCTTTCAAAATTTCTAATTTATAAAGCATTTCAATGCTATAAAACTAAAAATTAAATATGAATAAGTTTCCAAATTGCAGCCATCAGGCCTCCCGGACAACAAGGTGATATCGAGCAAGCTGTCGCAGCTGAGCGCGCTGCAGCGCTACACCAAGCGCGCCATGCCGTTCGCGCAGAGCGTGCGCGACGCGTACGAGCGCCTCGGCGCCGACGCCTTCTCGCTCGCGCTGCCCTTCGACGAGGCCGCGCTGCTCGAGGACAATAAGCCCTATCTCATGAGCACTTTGGACGTGAGTCGTTTGCATTTCATTTTAGAATTGTAGGTGCTGCCGTTCGCGCTTTACGATGTTGTTTGTTTAAATAAATAGTTTGCTTACAATGAAATGTTTATAATAATTCTTATCTTATTACTCGTATCGTTACTATCATATAAAGATCCATGTTAAAAATACCAACGATGTAGAAGTCGCATAATATTCCCATCTCAACTTCAACATTTCATGTCACTCACGATACACGAACATGTTAACGTGGAAACAACCGGCAGCTCGAGTGGATAGAGGTGAAGCACACGGACAGCGCGGACGCGCCGGAGAAGAGCCGCGAGGAGTGCGCGCCCGGCGCCGCGCACGTGAGCTTCGCGCGCGCGCCCGCGCTGCGCCTCGCCGCGCTCAGCCCCGCGCCGCGCGCCGCGCTCTTCGCCGTGCGCCTGCACGTGCTGCAGGGCGACACCGTCGAGAGGCTCAAGGCGAAGCTCGCCAAGGAGGTCAAGGCCGTCAAGGGTCAGTGGTTGCAAAGATACAATTGATCAACTATGGTAATAAAACAATATATCACGAGATTTTGTTTATTCTGTTTTTCTTTATGGTAAAAAGTTAGCTGTAACTCGCAGCGTCACTCGCGTTGTACCCGGTTTAAAAGTAGCTTATGTGCTAATCTAGACTAGACAATTTATGTTGATAATTTCACATATATCCGACCAGCTCTTTTTGACTGAAGGAGTTACATACACTCTTGCAGAATTTCGCATTTATAATATTAGTAGAATTTGATGTTGTGTTGGACTGTAATATTTATAATTGGAACAAAAACAAACAAAAATCTTTTATGCTTACATGTTATGTTTCTAATTTCAGACCTCAACTCCTTAAAGCTGTGGCGTTATAAAGACCCAGTACTGGGCCCGCGCAAGATCCCAGTGCCCGGCGACACGGAGACCAAATGCGTGCCCATAGATAACGATGCAGTACTGCGGGTGTTAGTGGACGAAAACCGGTTGGAGCTCGTCGATAATGGGAAGAATATTGATATAGGACTACAGATTGTGTACACTTATAAGTGAAACTTGAAATATATTTATTTTTCAAATTTTCATATCATCTTATCTATATTCTTTTAATGTCTAAATTACCCTTGCATGTTGACTCTTTTTTCATGTTATAAATACGCATATCAAAAATGAAGCATATAATATTATAATTAAAACATTCAATGTTGAGCTGTGTATTCGATAAATATTTGATAATAATGTAACGTTTAAACATTAGCAAGTAGGTATTAATTATTTAAAGACTATATGAAAAAAATAATAGAAAATAGCGAATTGAATCTTACTTTGGGGTGAATTAGTATAAAATAATTGTAATTAATAATAAATCACGTTATTGTATTTTCTGCTGGTCCGCCCCATATTTTCATAGTTTATGTAACGACCAGCAAATCGACCAAAGTAATACAAAATTTATTTATAGCTGACCAACTGTGTTGCCGATTTCATATCGTTGATAATGGATGTCAAATGCCAAAAAAATCAAGTATTAATGTCAAGAAATAAAAGTCAATTGGCTGTTTAATAATATATTTAAATAACATATAAACGGTTATTCACATAAGAATGTTTAGCATTGCGAGTACGATATGGCCGTAATCCCGGGCTCCATGCGAACGCGACACATCACCTCTATTTATTTACAACACACGATTACTGTACACAAAATTACATAAATTTCAAATGAATCCTTAACGCTGTGATGAGTAACGAATTCATATGGATTAAGCGCATTTAGGTCGTTAGTCAGTCTTTGTGTTTCTCACGATGCCATAAGAGACAATTTCTTATCGTCTGTACTATTGAAAAGGCACTATTGAAACGAACTTCGTTACTAGAAGCTGATTGTATCATGTTTACAAAAAATATATACTTTCTGATTTAACCAAAGCATTTCTTCAACAGTCCTGGACCCAACATATATAGTTTTTAATCTTCCCAGGAATACTGGCTTCAGGCTTTTCCCTTTTCTCTTAATATACAAATGAAAATATATATAACACAAAAGTTTCTAACATCAAAGTATGTTAGTGTAAATGTAGATCTGAGACCTTAATCAAGCTAATGGATACCATACAGTTACATACATAATAATTATGACTAAAATGTTATTGTTACTAAATAGGAACATTTTATTGATAAAAATCACGGATGGCTGATGCACAGCTTGACATGAATAATAAACTCAAGGGTTTGATTTAAAAAATTCAATAAATAAAAATATTATATGCGATTAGCTCCATGATACGAAATTATTTGTTCCTTTTTAATAAACAAAATAGATTCCATAAAACTTAAAACAAATTTAAAAATAATATCGCACTCGGTGTCGAAATGAAAAGAACAATGAAACTTTTGATGGAATAATATAAAAAAATATAACACACGTTTCTTATAACTCGCAAATCAAAATCCTTCAATTCCACTACAGCAATTCGTCATTATACAACACATTTACAAACTTTCAGACATCTATTAACATTTTTGCCAACAAAATATACACGACCGTAATAAATAGTTGCGCTCTTTTATCGTATTTAATACTTTACACCGCGATGCCTCACCACCACGCATTTGGCTTAATGTAATACGTCCTACGTTCCACTCTCACGACAATTTCAATCATTTTCTTAAAGTATTGTTTTTATTTTCAAGTATACATGTGTATGACAAAACATAAATAAACGTAAGTACATTTGTACAATCTACACATAAAGGCTTTACACAGCATCTCCTAAGTTTAGGTTCCATCAACAACAGTTCTGTTCCAAACAGTTGTATAATTATTTCAAAAGAACCAACAAGTTTTCTGTTGTGGATATTCTTAAAAACAAATCTTGAATTTACAGATTGAAATTACCGCTATTTTTAACTGCTCTATTCATATATCCATAATATGTCATGCATCATACATGCCCATCAACTAAATATGTTAATTTGGTCCTAGACATTAATGCAACTTATATTCTGTAAAACTAACTATAAACCCCAAATTGGCATCTCAACATCCCCTAAATTTTTTTATGGCAATGGGGGGAAATTTATAGTAATTCATGTAAAAATAAACACAATATCATGTATATCTATTAACTGCATATGCAAGGCTTTCTGTTTGTCACGTAATCTTTGGAACGGCTTATGATGTTTGCGGGTTCAACTGGATGGAAGACGAACTTATAGCGCAACAATGTAGAAAATTTATCACATATAACGCGGACGAAATCACATGCCCGACTTTTATAAATCAATGAACCGTCTTTCGCGCAACCCGCACTAACCCCATGCCACACATCTTTATAGACAATATACAGACAAGCATAGACAATAGACAATAGACAACCAATCAACAAGCCAAATGCGTCAGTAGCGAGCGCACCGTGGTCGCGTTCGCACGTGCGGGCGCGCTATGTGGGCGCGTTCGCGAACAGCTGCTCGAGCCCGCCCTCCGTGCCGTCCACGGTGCGCTTCTCCTTGGGCGCGTGCATCGTCGGCAGGTCCAATATGAACACCTCCTTTTTGAAGAGTTGCCCCACGTTGCGGCCGATCACCTGAAATTTATTTAAAATTATAATTTTGATTTTACATTGAAATATATTTTCAACTAATGTTCCCAAAAAATAAAGGGAATCTCAAGTCTCTCTTGACTGTATTTTTGTATTTAATTCTTTTGTTACTTGGTAACTTACATTAGTTACTTTCAAAATTAGGATTTGAAGCATATTGTTTATAATACAACAAATGAATATGAATATAGATCATTATGTTATAAAATTATAAATAAAGGCGGTTTTAAGAGAAAAATTTTCATGTGTGTACATGCATACACATTACTATAAGGTCACTCTGTAACCATATTCAGATGAGTTTTTATAATTGGATTACACGCTATTCAGTGTCAAAGCGTGTGTGTGTGTGTGTGTGTGTGT
>NC_052118.1:2562980-2566343 GCF_012273895.1 Zerene cesonia | reverse complement strand
TGTGTGTGTGTGTATACGCGTGTACCGACCCTGGAGGCGATCTTCTTGAACAGCTCCTTCTTGCTCTTGTCGATCTTGGCGGGGCGCGCGGGGTGCGCGGCGAGCTTCTCGTCGAGGCGCCGCAGGTCGTGCGCGTCCACGTCCGGGATCGCGCCCAGCACGCTCGCCACGCCCGGGAACCGCGGCCGGAGCGTCTCGTACGCCTGGGGACGTGTATGAGTTGGAAACTTTGTCTGTTTGATCGCGATGCTCTCGGGAACTCCCGGTACGACCACAATTTTTTTTTTTTCCCTATAAATACCCCGGACGAAGCCGGACTGACAATATATAACATATACGTTTATATATTGTCAAACACAAATGTACATCCTACTAGTATTATAAGAAAGTTTAGAAGAATGTATGTTCCTCTTCCATATAAAAACCACTTAACAGATTTTGATGATGTTTAGCCGTGTTATATCGTATGTGACAATAATAACACATAAGCTGTGTTGAAATACTTGTTATTAACTGCAGTTTCATAATTCACATGTGATTGAAACTGCTTGACACAATTAGTATTTATCTTGTATATTAAAGAAAGTTGTAGTTACTCCACATATTATAACTAAAAAAAAGCTGAATGACGGTTTGTAAAATTTGTATCCGCTTGGATAAGAGACATGAGACAAAAACTGGAAGTTTGAAAAACTAGACGTAGGTAGGTAGCTAGACGGACCTGCACGGCGAGCGTGAGCAGCGCGGCCTGGTTGGCCTCGTGCTGGCCGTGCAGGCGCAGCGCGTGCAGCACGGCGGCCAGCGCGCCGTTGGCCTCGGCCGCGCTCACGCCGTCGGCGCCCAGCGCCGCGCGCAGCGCCGGCAGCGCCAGCGCGCAGGCGCGCAGCGACGACGTCGAGTCGTTCCACGTGAGGGCGCGGAGGATCTGCAAGCGTATCGACATATGCGATGTCAGCACGGTGCTTTTATGCTATTTATTTATAGCTTAGTTATAAAGACATACTTGAAAATAGCATATTTATTTGTAAGTTAGTAAAACGTATCCTTGCACCACAGACCAATAATTAATACATACAGTTGTTCAATTAATATATTATATGTATTATAATAACAATTCAATGCAGGTCAATTGAGTCTTGGTAACTGTGATATTGTCTAAACGTTTTCGACTATTGCAACGCCCTTATTCTACTGTATGCTATTTTTATACTGTGCCTGTGTCTTTATCTTACATGTTTTATTACCGAACTCCTCCGAAACGGCTGGAATAATTCTTATGAAATTATGTTTGCATATTGGGTATATCTCAGAATCCGCCAACATCTATGTTTCATACCCCTAACGTTTTAATTTTTCATACCCCTAACCTAACGTAACAGCGTTTGCCGGATCAGCTAGTACTGTATAGATCATACTAAAACATGTTGCATCGGTAAGGCACATGTGGGTTGTACCACAAAGGGTTATACCAACCGTGTGCAAGAGCGCGGGCCCCGCCACGGGGTCGGCGAGCAGCAGCGCGCCCAGCTCGGACACGTGCTCGGGCGCGCGCGCGGCCGCCCCGCCCGCGCCGCCCCCCGCGCCCCCCGCGCCGCCGCCCATGCTGTCCTCGTCCATGTCCACGCTCGCTTCGCACGCCACTCCCCCTTCCACTAGCGACACCTGCCGGGATACATTTCAATCATACTTTATCGACGCTCATAATGCATTGTAATTTGAGTGAGCTAAATGTAATATTAATCGATATATGTATAATGGATTGATTGCTTTTGCGTTCAATTTGTATCTGTTTCGATTTAATACCTCCATTGTATAGGTTAAAATCAAAATGAATTCTTACAAGAGCTCTGTATTTACTTTTATACAAAAAGTAAAATATTTAACTATAAAATAAATTGTATTTGGTCAAAACTATAAAAATAGTTGAAAAATTTCACAAAATACAATCATTTAAATAAATCATTAATTATCTGATATATTATGTCTAATATATTATGTACCTTTAATACTTCTAAATATTCCCTAGTAAGGTGACGGACTAGCATATCTTCTAAAACTTCTTGCGATTCACTTCCACTCTCTTCTTCAAGTTTACCAGACTCGTACAGCGACGTCACATAGTCCCAACGTTGTGTTAAATGTACAACCACTGAAAATTTAAAATATTAATTTATAATATCTGCCGTACTTTCTTATAATACCATTTTATTTCTAGTCATCATCACCAGCCCATATATGTTCCCACTGCTGGGACACAGGCCTCCTATGAGGGTTCAGGCCATAATCCACCACGCTGGCCAAGTGCGGGTTGGCAGATGTCACATGTCGTCGAACTTTTGATTCTCGGACATGCCGGTTTCCTCAAGATGTTTTCCTTCACCATGAGCAGTGGTGATGTTATCTACATGCGCCGATAAATTGAAAAATCTATTTATTTCCTGCACGCTCGCCCGGTCTCGAACCCCGACTTATCGATTTTGAAGTCCGAGGTTCTCACCACTGAGCCACCATTGCTTTTATTATTTCTAGTATCTGATTTTAATTGTATATGCTTGCTAGCATAGCAAGTTTGCTTTAACGCAAATATTGTAGTTATAATATAAAAATTCTTTTTTTTTTCTTTTTTTGGTTTTGTAACTCTTAAACTCTTCGAAGTTAAAAGTCCACAGGTTGTCAACCGATTGACCTGGTTATTTTTAAGTTTGACAGGCAATTAATTGGTCTCGTTTTAGAATCTGAAATTGTACCTCCCCCAAGGAAAATCAGTGACGTTCTATTGTGAACAAAAAAAAAAGAATTGTGAAGGCATTAGTTGTCATTGGGTAATACTGACTGAGCGGCGCGGTGTGCTGCAACAGCGGCAGCGCGACGTCCGCGTAGTGCGCGGGCGGGCAGTGCAGCAGCAGCGGGCGCAGCGCGGCGCGCAGCACGCGGCGCAGCCAGTGGTCGGGCAGCCGCGCCGGCGCCGCCAGCAGCGCGCCGCACACCGCGCGTGCCAGCCCGCCCGCGCCGTACAGCTCGCGGCCCAGCGACGCCGCCGCCGCGCCCACCAGCTGGCACACCTGCGCGCACGCCGCGGTGTGAGTGAGCGTACGTGGCAAGTACGTGGGGTAATTAATTCATTATCCACCCACTTAACCCACTTGTATAAATTACAAATATAGGCTTATCTAAAGATAAGCCTATATTTTAAAGCTTTGTTTAAAAAAAAATTAACCAACTTAGACCGAAACCGAAAAAGAAGGAAGTTATCAATTCGACTGCATGTTTATGTTTTTGTTACTGAGTTATGTTATGAGTAACTTTTGACTGGCTAACGATTTCTATGATTCTTTTTTCATTGTAAGATGGTGCCTGCCATGT
>NC_052118.1:2546177-2561980 GCF_012273895.1 Zerene cesonia | reverse complement strand
TTTTTTTTTTTTGTAAAAATATTTACTTTTTTTCTTAGCCTGATCCAGCAATTGCAAGCAGAAGAGTGTAAAATCTAGTTTTTTTTTAATTGTGAAAATACGTATTTAAAAACTAACATTATCATGCAATGTGTGCAGGAAGTTTTGCATTCTATCCTGTGGGGTTGTAGCCTGCGGCACCGAGAGCGGCGCCAGCGGGGTGTCGTCGCGCATGCCCAGCAGGTTCCTGCGCTCGGCCGGCGGCGGCTGCAGCGCGCGCGCGTGCGCGGGGTGGCGCAGCGCCGCGGCGTGCGGCGCGTGCAGCTCGTGCAACGCGCGGCCCAGCGCCAGCGCGTGCGGGAACAGCGGCAGCACGTGTGCGGCGGCCGGGTTGCGCCACACCGGGTTGCCGGCCGGCGTGAGCCCGGCTCCGAACCCGCCGCGGGCCGCCTTGTCCGGGTCGGCCGGGACGCACGTGCGCTTGACGACGCCGAGCGCGAGGGACAGCGCGTGCAGCAGCGTGCGGCGCGCCCGGCCGCGCTCCTCGTCCGCGTCCGTGGGCGGCGCGTCCAGCCCGATGAGCCGGGCTAGCGCTTCCGCACTGGTGAGGTGCGCCGACAGCGCCGCCCAGCGCGCGCTGCAATCGCCCAACACCTACAAACCGAGGTTAGTGTTGTGATTTTCTGTGTGCCCTCATTCTAATTTGGTCTAATTCTAACAGCTTATAGGAGGTTTGTCGTTATAGATGAAAATGAACCGAATGTGATGCAAAGCGTAAAACTCAGGAACGGCACTATCAATTAAGCTTAACTTTTTTAAACAATTTTCTTAAGAAACAAGACATGTTCCTAAGGAAAGAAAAAACGTACCACAAGCGAGGCGATACGCTAGTTTATTGATAAAAATAGTTATATATTTAATAGAACAATAATTATAACAATAAAAACGCAACAGAGTGGAGTATCTATTAAACCGTGTGTGTGTGTGTGTGTGTGTACCTGCGCGACGAGTGCGCTCTGGCGCTCGTAGCAGCAGAGGTGGTTGGAGACGAGCAGCAGCGCCTCCTGCAGCGTGACGCTCTCCACGGCGCTGAGGTCGGGCCGCGCCAGCGCCGCGCGGCACATCTCGTGCAGCCGCGGGAACACCGGCAGCAGCAGCAGCGGGTACTGCGCCCACGATAAACGTGTCTTTATTAAGCTGCTTATTTTAAACGTAATTTTCCTATTACTATGTCATTTACAGTAATTATATTTCAGTGAATTATTCAAGTGAGTGTTTTTGATTTTAATTTAATTTACGTGTTGTGCTAACCGTGTGAATTTGTTTTGTCCAATTCCAATTCACTCACTAACTAGTGTTAAATATGTGTTGTTGTCCATGTGTCTAGACTTTTAATTAATCCATATTATATCAATAAAAAGTAAACAGTAATCAGTCACAGTAAATCAGCGACTTTATTCAACAATGCTGGGTCACCTTAGAGCCGAGCTTAACGAGCAGGCCGGCGGCGTGCCGGCGCACGTTCTTGACTGCGCGCGCGCCGCGGCCCTCGGGCGGCGCGCCCTCGTACACCAGCGCCGCGAAGATCTTGTCCAGCACGCGCGGCAGTAGCTCTGCGCCCGCACAACCCACGCTTGGCCCTGCATACAGCAATTATATTAAAAATACACACTCTTTCTCTCTGTCTTCTCATCTCAGCTCTCTCACTAACTGAGCGATGCCAATTGTTATAGAAATTTTAACTGAAAAATGTTATGTAAACTGGAGAAGCAGGCACGAGTGGGAGGCAGGGAGGTTGACTTACCGGCGAGCTGGCTGTACGCGCAGCTGAGGAATACGAAGAGCGCGGATATGAAGGAGAGCAGCAGCGAGAGCAGCAGCGGCGCGCGCGGCTCGCACGCCACGCAGCGCTGCAGCAGCCGCAGCCCCTCCGCCACGTTGGGCCGCGGATCCGCTTGCAGCAGCCGGGACAGTACCACGTCCAGTACCTATATGCAAGGAATTTAGGCTCATTTAATTTAATGGACTGGATGAAATATAAAACAACTGGTATTTTGACTGCTAATTATTAGTAAATATATGCTATGTGAGCAAATAATGGGAATATGATTGCCGACTTTCCTAATAGCTGCATGACCTTAATCTACACTAATATTATAAAGCTGAAGAGTTTGTTTGTTTGTTTGAACGCGCTAATCTCAGGAACTACTGGTCCGCTACTAAATTCTTTCAGTTTTAGATAGCCCATTTATTAAGGAATATATGCACCATGGGCGAACTGCTAGTCATCTATATTGTAAATGTTTAATTATATTTTATTAGATACTAGAACAATTTGTGCTACTACTTCTCAATAGGAAATAAGAATGTTTGTAATTTTAAAATTCTTACACTTGCATGTTTTGAAAAGTCTCTATTTTAGTACATAAATATACCTGTGCAAGTGCTTCCCACTCTACATGTAATGGGTGCGTGACGTCCATGGTCGGAGGAGCTGAATCCAATTTGTCCAGCGCCGTTTGGGTCCACTGTTCTACATACGACCAAGTCACTAATGGTGCTGCTACCATACAGTACCTATGTATAAAAAAAATAACTTCAATATACTTCTCTAACATAAAAACGTGTCGTAAAATAAACATCAAATTATAAGACCAACAGTCTTTAACTTGAAGATGCTCACCTAAAGCTCTCTAAAATTTCAGTTCGACAACGACTGAAGAAAATGGCGAATTCTTGTTCACTGTCGTAATCCATACAAGCATATGACACTGCGTCGTTAGAACCACTTACACGCGATGATGGATATGTTACCTGGGAAATTTTGTTAAGTCTTACATCAGATTTAAATACAAACATTATTTATTAACTTAGATTATGAATTGGTCAATTTGATACTAATCTTTGTTGAATTACATAAAACTTTCTTTATTTTTAAAGCCCATTTTAAAAATCACCCACAAAATATATTTATCCATTCAGTGCTAATAAAACCTACAGAATAAATAAAAAAAAAACAAAAATGCGCATAAAAATACAACACCCTATATACAGCTAAACAGAACATCTCGTACACAAGAATACCTTGAGAACTTTGGGCGCAGCGGCGTGCAGCCAGCGCGGCAGCACCTGCAGCACGTGCGGCAGGCGCGAGATCTGCTCGTGCTTGAGGAACGCCAGCCACAGCGAGTTGGCCGTGTGCGCGAGCGTCAGCGACGCGTGCGACGTCAGCAGCAGCGCGCTCTCCAGCAGCACGGGCAGCCAGCGCTCGGGGCTGCTCGCGAAGTTCCACAGCGACGTCAGCTGCTGGGCCAGCCCCGCCAGCACCTGTTGGAGACGCGAGCTCATGTCTTTATATTTAAAGAGAATGAGTAAGCGAGTATGTGTGGATCGCCTCGCGGTATCCATCGCATCCACTGCCCTGAGGCACCTACAAAGGGCTGTGAAGATGTTTTCTAGATTTTATTTATTTTATTGTGACAATTATCATGACAACTTCTACTTTAGTACAAAAAAAAATTAAATGTGTACTTTTTCAAAATCTTTAATAGATAGATATAACTTGCTTTAATGCCAACCAATATGTGTATACTTAGTTAAAGGTAAATTAGATTTGCAAAAACTATATATATATATATATATATATATATATATATATATATATATATATATAGAGTCTTTCTTGTTTCTCTAGTTTAATATTTATTTGAAAAAAAGTATATACATAACTTCTTAAAAAAAATTGAAAAAAAATAAGATAGGTACCTGTGAAAGTTTTTTCAAAAACAGGTAGTGGTTTTCATCCATTGCAGAAATACTTGAGACAGCAGCACGATGGATGCATGAGATTGCGTCTTCACTGAATAATATCATAAGTGGTTTGCGTTCTTTTGTCTGAAAAACATTCATTATTATATTAAGTAAAATAATTTGTCCATTTATAACAAATAGAGTTTATAAATTAATTTTATATCTTAGGTTTTAAGGTGACTTACAGAGCCTTTCCTATTAACAATTTGTAGCAAGCATTCAGCAGCTGGCAATTGAAACACATCATCTTGCAACAAAATGCAGAGTATTTGTAGTAGACGACCATTATTGGTCACTACATGATTTGTAGAAACCCATTCCACAAATCCTGTCAAGGTTAGCAGGACCACCTAAAAGTTTTGAAATATAAACCAATCATTACAATTCCAATTTCAAATTTATTTATCGGAACTACATTTTATGATAATGAAATATATCATTATTCAATTAATCTATATAGTACTTAAAGTAATTGCATTGACAACTTGTCTTCATATTGTACCTTCAAATGTCTGATTGTATGTAAATTTTGTTTAAAATTACACTTACAAAAAATCATGGATCAAAGTGATACCTGTACAACTCGACCATTGCTTGCCGCAGCATTATAATCCCCAGCAGCTGTTTTCTCTCTAAATTCCTGCACATGTAACTCTATGAGACGCATAAAAAAGGCAAATATCTCTGCCATATTACTAGTGAGTGCTTGGTAGATGTCTTTCCGCCGTTGATGCTGCTCCAATGTCTATAATGCACAGAAAATAAACAATTTAAAAATTATGTTTTATAAGTTACTCAAACCATAACTTTTTTCTTTTTCTATCTATACCAGCTGCTTGCCCTGGTTTCACTTGTGGTACTTATATAGCCTATGTCACATGTGTAATTTCAGCTTTCTAATAGTGAAAGAATTTTGGAAATCGGTCCAGCTATTCACGCATGATGGTGTGACCAAGGGAAATAGGTATATAGATTGATGAACAAAAAAGATAATAGCAATAAGTACTTATTAAGTATGAATCACAGCAAGCTTACATAATCATATTTAGATACATTTTATATACATAAACTCACTTGTAAAGTAGCTACATCTTCAACAAGTCTAAGAAACACATGAAGCACAATTTGAGTGTGCAAATGTCCCCTAGAACAGGCATCACTAAGCTCAGCCAACAATGTAGGCCACTGCTGAGGCCACTCTCGCTTAATCATTTCAACAATCACACGAGCCAAGGCATCATTCAAGTGCCCAGTCTCCCATCCCCCCATGTATAACAATTTCATGGCATTTTCCTAAGAATGAAGGAGAACATAATTAAATTAAATATTGATACATTAAATTCTCATGTTAAATTAAATAGTCATCATCACCAATAAACAGTAATAACGAATTATAAAAACCTTAATAAACAGCTTCTCAGCTTGAGTTATTTGTGTCCATCTATATTTAACTGTGTGTTCCATAAGCTGCAGACCAAAATGCTTAACTACAGGAGAGTAGTGAGCTGTACTCGCCAACAGCAACCCAGCTTGTGCACACCATGGAGAATTTTCTTTAAAACTGGAAATTTATAATAAATGCATAACATTTATATTAGTTCTACTATGAGTTAACTCCAGTTATTAAAGAATAATCTAAGCTAATTACTATGTGAAGTTTCAATTTATTCAATTTTATAGCTATTTTGCAAAGAAAGCAAATGCCTATACCAGTCCTATAAGATTATATATTCTAACTAATTTCCAATCATACCTTTCACAAGCATTATAAGCCTGATTTCTTGCTTCGTGTGCAATAGTAGGGTTAAGAGTCAGCTCCACAGCACGGCTCAGTTCATCAGCTATGAGGGCTACCTCCCCGGCCACATCGGTTCCATTTGCTCCCATGTTCATTGTAGCTTATCTTTGCTGTACATTAATTAAAACCTATGTTCTCGATAGTAATTAAGAATTTTAGAAAAATTCATAAAACAGCTGTTAAATACATGATGACATACGAATGTAATTTATTATTTTGGTCACTCATGAATAATTTGTTTGAAAGTAATAAAAGTCTTACCTACAGTGTTCAATGAAATCAAACCCATAGAATAATATTTCACTTCATATTTTTTTTTTATTTCGAAACTGTAAAAAAATTTGCACATATTTTAGAATACAGAACAAAATAAAAGAACATTCAATGGCATGCACCGGGTATTGTTTGAGAAGGAAATAAATAGATTATTTATATTTTATAGTAAAACTAAATCAAATGCGCTTATGTTTTATACATACTTTCAATAAAATTACGTTATTACGCCAAAAAGAGAAATATATTTTCATCAAAACATTGAAATTACCTCGTGTTGAAAAGGATCAGAAAATATTTCCATAGACACTTTCAAATCAAATTCATTTTAAAGTGTTGCCTCATACAACCTCTAAAAGAAAAAACGACCTCTCAATGTCAGTGATCATGGTATCGTCTTTCGATGGCATCAGGCATGTAATTTTACATGAATAAAATTTAGAACAGAGAGAGAGAAATCAGTCAGGCACTAATTTAATTGATATTTATACCGAAAATAGGGAAACAATCTGTGTGATTTTATAAATATTGTTTAGGATGATTGTAGAAATTGTAAATTATAATTGTATTTATAATGTAATGTACCTATTTGTGTACCCATTTGAAAATGTTATTCGTTGTTCTTTTTGTCATTTGCCATTAATTCAACAGAAAAAAGAACATTCTGTCTATGGTTTTTGTTTTGAATTCAAACTGGTGAAGTGACTAATGTTTTAAATTTGCAAACGATACAATTTTCATTGTTTTCTATTGCTTTTCTTAGATTTACAAAGCAAGTTTGTTGTATCCAACGAATTGTCATTTTTATCGGAAATTGATATTATTATTGGAGAGTGATTGAAATCTTGTGCAATATACATTTTTATTTTATTATGGAATGTGATACATTCACTTGCCTGGATCCGTGTTTAGAAAAACATTTAAAGGGTCATCGTAATAGTATCACAGCATTATTTTATAGCCCTAATGAACAAAAAATAGCAAGTAGCTCTTTAGACAACAGTGTTCTAGTAAGTGAAAGTAATATATATATATATATATATATATATATATATTTAGTACAATTATTTCCGAAATATTTGAGAAATTTATATTTTTCTTAGCTTTGGGATCTGTCTGGTAAAAGTGGCAGAAGTTATCGTTTCCTAGGACATGATGAAGCGGTTATGGATGTAACATTTTCTCCAACTGGGAAGTATATGGCGTCAGCATCTCGTGATAAAACCGTAAGATTGTGGGTGCCTACAGTAACTGGGAGCACGGGAATGTTTAAGGCACATTCACAAACTGTTCGCTCAGTTCAATTTAGTCCTGATGGTAGTAAGGTAGATTATACTTAAATATATATTTTTTACCTTATAATCTTAAATCATCATCAGAAATGTTTTCATTTTTATTCCATAAGCACTCAACTTGAGCTGGTGGTTCTCCTGATAGTAAATAATCACCTACCCATAAACATTCAAATAGGCTTTTAAAGGGAAAGGGGTTAGGAAAGGATTGACTACCTGAATTTAGGTGTGGACTGGGAAGGGTGATAAAAGGAAATAGATCTCTGGCTCCCCCACTCACAGTACGAAACTGTAGCATGCTCCTATTTAATACCAGTTTCCTGTTGGGGGTGTGCTACTTCCCCAGTGCATTAAAATAAATGAAATTAAATATATTTCAATAAAATTTCACATTTTATTTTTGTTTCTCTTTTTCCTGTAGATATTGACAGCTTCAGATGATAAAATAATAAAACTCTGGTCAAGTGACAAGTACAAATTCTTAGCATCACTAGTTGGTCATACAAATTGGGTGAGGAGAGCTATTATGTCTCAAGATGGGTCAATCATTGCTTCATGTTCAGATGATAAGTCCACAAAACTTTGGAATTCTGAGACTGGTGAATGTATTCATACGTATAAGGACCAGAAAGGTCATGGGATTTATCTAGCATGGCATCCTTCTAGTTGCTATGTCGCAGTTGGCACTACACAAGGCAATATTAAACTTTATGATGTAAGAACACATACTTTAGTGCAGTATTATAGGTATGTATCAGTCTGAATAATTATAATGAAAGAATAATTATTAGGGATTGGCCAAATATGGTTAAAACTCCAAGCTAGCAAATCTTAAATGATTATTAGGTACCTCATTAACAAATAAATAATCATTTATTATTATGTGTATGAAAGCTTGTTTTATTTAACAGATATGATAGATTTCTGTTTCTATTATTGCCAACCAAAAAAGAGCAGACATTTTATTTAGGTTTTTCTTGTACCATATAAACCAAATTTGGTTAAATTATTAAAAGGTTTGGTTAAACCAAATGTAAAACAGAGTATGGCCCATCTCTAACAGTTATCGGATATTGTTTATAATTTGTGATTTCTTTCTAAGAAATGTTTTATTTCTATATTCTATTCTAATGAAATAAACTTTCCGTATGTTTCTGTATGATTTTTAAAACAATACTCAATTGATTTTTGTTTATTCTTGTTTTATTACAGCATTCACAGTGGTTCAGTTAATCAACTTTCTTTTCATCCTAGTGGCAGTTATATTTTAACTGCAAGCAAAGATGGAACAATGAAGGTAAACACAACATAATAAAAGAAAAATATAAATTACATACCAACTATCTAACATAAAATACCATGTCTTATTTTTATATTTTGCTTTCAGATATTAGATCTCTTAGAGGGTCATCCACTATTTACTTTAAGTGGACATACAGGTTCAGTAAATGCTGTAAATTTTTCACCAAGTGGCAATGGTTTTGCATCAGCAGGAGAGGATAAGCTAGTAAATATATTGATTAATATACTATGTATAAATATTCAGAAGTAATTTCGAGATAACAATAATTACAATGTTTTTAGGTATTTCTTTGGAAGACCAACTTTACGCAAGTGGCCAATGATATTAAAGAAAATTTGGAACATAATCCTATTCTCATTCCAAAGTTACAAAATTCAAAAACGTCCTCCATTTCCAAAGGGAAAAGTCAGGTTATCAGTAAAAGATAACTAATATAGACTAAAGATATGTAATGTAGCGTTAAATCAAGTGATATGTAGTTTTGTAAGTAGGTTTTTCGAAAATTTAATTTATTATTATAATTCAGGCATGTACACTCAGCTCAGTGCAAACAAAGTACAACCTAGCATTCAAAAAACTTGAGTTTCAAGACAGTTGTGATCTAATTAGAAAGTCCATATAATAACTATTCTTAATTAATATATGTAAAGCAGGGAGCGAAGATATGGTATCAATGCTATCACAGCAATAAGTACCCTGTTACTACTTTTTCACATTTGGATGATTTTAATGACACTTTGGAAACAGTGGTTAGTGATTTACATGGACCTAATGCTCATAGTACTTTAGTAGATTCAATTCCTAGTCAAGCTGAATTTTTGAATTCTCAAGATAATACTGGAAGACAGGATACAGGATCGCAAATAAGGCAATCAATTGATTGTTCAAACAATGTAGGACATAGCAGCCACATTCCACGTTTACCACCTACAAGAACCACTTATACAATTCCATCAATCATAAATAAGTCAACTAATCTAATTAATGAAAATAGCATTTATGGTATGATTAAACTAGGCGACAATGATGTTTGCTATACTAGTGGTACCATAGAGTGGGTGGGAAGGAAGAGAAGCTTTCCAATTAACAGTGGTTTTAAAGTGGTTAATGAACAAAATGTGAACAATACTGAGCCATTATTGAAAAAAGTCAAGAGACTTAACAGAACATACACTTGTGGGATAGATGAGTTCAAAGAATGTGACTGTGGAGACGTGCTACCAACAGTAAATGCAATTGTGGATCATTTAAATGCACTTCATGAAGCAGTGGATCTTGTTGATTTAAGATTAAACACTATTGAGGGTGCTATTGAAAAAAGTGGATAGATAGAATTGAACAAACAAATAAAAATATATATTTGAACAAAATGTATATTATTTATTTAGGAAATACTGTAGACACTGTGGTTATTCATAATGACATATTTTAGTCTTTGAGACATCAACTATCTAAAAAATTCCATTTACACTTAAAATATATAAATGTTTAACAAAAAAATATTTATATGACATGTTTAAAACTCATTGAAATCAAATCTTCTGAAATATGATTAGCTACACAATATTTACAAAGAATAATATTATAATAATAATAGATTGACACATTTTAGCATCACATTGTTTACCTGCCTTAGTTTTTTATATAAATATTCTAATCTAAGATTACTGTTTACCAACATATTGTGTCTTCTTTCCAGTTTTCTTTATAACTTCAAGAAGTTGGTCTGCTGTAAGTGTAGAAGTAACCAATACTTTCTGTTCAGCTAAACTTATTGATATGTCCTCAACTCCCTGTCCTTTTAATCTGTTAAGAACTCTTTCAACAGCCCCAGAGCAACCTTCGCAAGTCATTTCAACGTTGAAAATATGAACCTTAAAATTATTATTTTTTTTTATATATCTATGAATATAAATATCATTTATTTAGCACCAACTTTCATTTATTCTATTAAATATTTTCTTACCGATGACATGACGACTTGTTGAAATAGCAAAAGCTATGGTATTTTCATAAATTTTTATACAAGTTGTACCTATTCGTCTTGCTTGGTTTCAATCATCAATTGCTTTATCAAATTTAAAAATATCAAGCATAGATTTTTGATCCTCTTATCAGTTATCACATCAAAATCGTAATTTAAAAGGGAATTGAACTTTATCGCAGGATTAAACACGTTGGCAAAAAATAAACAACAATATCAGTTCAGACTTCAGAATTTAGATTACTACCACAGATTAAAAAACTAGTTACTTGTTACTACACAGAATAAGTAATGTCAGGCCGTAAAATCAAAAATAAGACTTGGCTTAAAGGTCTCGCAACCAAACCATTAAATCTTAAAAAAAAATCAAGCCTTAAAATTATATGATAATATCTATAGATTTTGCACTTTGCATTGTATCAAAAATTTCGAAGCCACAAAAAGATGAAATGGTACCATATAACTTTAGACACACCATTCATTCATATGTCTAATATAAACTTGGCTTAAGTTACTCCCGTCCAAATCTTTCCAGCCATCTTAGAGTTTAGCCCGGACCAACAGACATAAAAAATTGTAAAAAAAGCATTTATGTATATACCGTATATATTCATAGACATTACAATTTTATTTATATGTATAGAGATCAAGTTTACGTCCTGCTGTAGTGGGAATAAATATTTGGATTATAACTATAATATTATTTCATAAATATAAAAATACGTGTAGCAATCGGAGACTGCTGCAGTAAAACTATTGCATAGCATTTTTTATCAACTTATGATGATGCACGGCTTTCAACGCTGCACTGCAATCGGTCGGGGTGGAGGGTATTATATATTTTATTTTCGTTTCGGAATTACTAACCAACTGTCTGTTTGTCTGTCACAAGCGTTATAAACCCTCTTTCATTATAAGCGCTAAAATATGTTTTAATAATTGACAGTATTTTATTCCTCCTTCGGGTATTTACGTCCATTACATTTTTGGTGCATTTATACATTCGTATTCACTATTCGCCTCGTGAATCGACGATACGTTCAACGAAAGACTTGCATACAGGTGTAGACGGAAAACACTGTTGCATATACGTCTTTTATTTTGAAAGGAATTCTTTGATTAGGAAAGGATTGACGAGGGGAATAAAGGAAAGGACTGGGAAGGGTAAGGAAAAGCGGCTGGTAACGTGTTTTCCTTGCTGTTCTCGCGATTGTGCAAATGCCCCCATACGTGGTTCTACTTGTGACCACAGATTAACTACATACGTACTCCATAACTTGTGACATTTTTTTGCATACCTACTATGCACACAATACCGGCTAATATATTTATTTCATACCAGTGATCGAAACTTTAACTTATGTCGCAAGTTTGAGTGAAAATTGTAATTGTTTGTTTAAATTAGACATAATGGAAAATTAACGATCGACGACGATCTAGATTTTTTGTCCTAAATTTGTTTACATGTTTTAGGAAACATCTTTATTTATCTGTACTCAGGTTAAGTTTGACAAATTGGTTAAATTGAGATCGACATCTGGATCTGGAATCATTAGGTACTAGGTAGAATGTGGATACTGGTTAGTGAAATACATTCTCTGGCTTATTTGCTGCCACTTTTTCAGTAATATCCTAATATTAAGCATTAAATTTAAATGCAAAATCTCAGTATGTCGCTCAAAGAAAGTCTTAAAGAGCTGGGCTGGTGAGTGGATTCTATAAATTAATGATACAACAACTGTTCTTCACAATTTTTACACGTACTAACAAATTCATAATTCTTATAGGCACTTGAGTGATGATGGTGTGGATACTCTTAGCGAAAACGGAAAAATACAGGATGTACAGCTTCTAACTAAGAAAGCATTAGATGTGAGTGTTTTAAGATTAATATTAAATCAAAAGAGCTGGAACATAAGCTTAATTATTTATGTTTTCATTTGCAGCACGATTTGAGGGAAATAGGCGAGGCAGCCTTTCCTGAAGATTTTCTAAAAGATCCATCTAAATTAGAGAGCCCTGTTGTAATTCAGATTCAGAAAGTCAGGAATGTATCTGCTCCTAAAGCTAATGAGGAATCAACATCTGCTCCTCGCATGTTGAAGTTGATATTGCATGATGGCAAATCAACATGTGCAGCATTAGAAATAAACCCTATTCCTAATTTAACAATAAATACCCCACCAGGCACTAAAATACTGCTGAAATGTGAAGGTTTAGAAATATATCATAATGTAATCTGGTTATCGCCCAATGTGGTCACAGTTCTAGGAGGAAAGGTAACTCATATGATTGAAAAGTGGGAATTGAATAGAAGCCTTGCAAAACATACTAGAGGTAAACATTGTAAATGTTTATATTTGAGGTTGACATTGCAATGGTTTATATGTTTTTATTTTAATTAATCAATTTTATAAATAGGCGGCGTTGATGCTGGTCCTCCGCCGTGGATTCCTTTTGGTCAACGGTTAGAAGCTAACCCATTAGAAAAACAATTCAAGAGCCTACAAGAAGCAGCTAAGCAAGACAACCCGGAGTTTGAGGCTCAAAGGAAAGGTGCTATAGCAGAAGCACAAAGGTTATCTGGTGTAAAGAAGGTAATGTTGATCCTAATTTATAGTTTAGATATTTTTCTACTCATTAAGCTTATTATTTTTATAAATTTTTATTGTTTAAGGTTTTCGGAGGTGGAACAAAACCTTTACTAGATGCAAATGTACAGAAGATTGTTGATGCTGGATTTACTGAAGAACAGGCTGAGAATGCCTTAAAATACACAAAAAATAATGTAGATCGTGCATTAAGAATATTGCAAAAGCGAGACAATTCGGAAAATCGTAATAAAGAAAAACAAAAGGAATCTGAACCACCAAAACGAAAAGGCCGTAATAAAGATAAAGATAATAACAATGATGATGATGTAATACCAGTGAAACCTTCTGGAAAGGTATCCCTCTTCGACTTTTTGGAGGATAAACTTCCGAATGTTCCAGACAGACAACGTGATAGAAATAACCGCAGTGAAAGCAGTGCTCCGTTTGAGGAAAGTCGAGAAAGAAATTATGGAAGTAGAGACCGAAATAATTCCCGTCAGAATCCTCGGAACCAAGGCAACAGGCATGATGGCCCCCGGCATCGATCAGACAACAGAGGTCATTATAATGACAATCATCCACCACACAGAGAAGAACGGAAATATCAAACCCAAGTAGAGACTCCACCTAGATTCCAAAAAAAATTTGAGGAAATGAATAAACAACACTCAAATAACCAGTATGCATATAAAAATTCATACAACAACCAACCCCATAATCAATACAATAATAGGAGGAACGATAGAAATTATAATAATGATAATAAAATGCAACAACAGAACCAGCAACCTTATCATAACAATAACACCCAAGCAATAGACAATTTAGTAGAAGCAACAGCTAATATGAATCTTATGTCAAATCAGCAGCGTCCCAATGAAGAAACACCTTCCCCACACAATTACCAAATTCATGAGCAATCATACCCTAAACAGTCTTATCATCACAACCAGAATGTGCAAGATACACAACAGTTTAGGCGAAATAATGATGTGCCAAAATATCAGGATCAGTCATATCAACGTCGGCAGCAACCCAATGGTTACGTTGATCAACCTCCTCAGAATGCTATGTATCCAAATGTAAATTATATGGCAAATATTCAAGGAGGTTACAATGGTCGACAGTATGGTTATGGTGGAAGGCCACAAGAATATAATACACTTCGGACGGGTGGCCCATTTTTACCAGGTTCGTTGCTCGGGTTTCAAAATGCAGCAGTTAATGAACAAGCCCGTGCAATGTTAGGTGTAGCTGATATTAATTGGAAAGTAGGCGATCGGTGCTTGGCACTATACTGGGAAGATAATAATGTAAGTATTTTATCTCTTTATGGCAAGCTATTTTCAATATTATATCTAATGTAATATTTTCAATATTGTATCTAATATAATATAGAAATTAAAGTAAGTGCAAATTAATGGATTATTCGCACAATTTAATTTCAATGTCCTAACCATAGATAGCCTATGCTATTTATTTTGTGCTCATTCTTTAGACCAGATAGGTAACCATAGATCACATGGTCATACAAATCTCTTTTAGATGCGTTTCAATAAAAATATTGTAATTTCCCGTTGTGTCGTTAACTCTGTGGCTAGTAATGAGTGCTGACTATACCCATTTACTAGCCAATATTAAATTTTGAGAAATAAAATAAAAATTAAACAATATAGTACTGACGATAGTAATATGGAATTAAAAGCTCCTTATTCTGGCTCTGCCCAGGTTAATTCGACATTAAAAATAAATGAAACATAACTAATATTACTGAGGAATAATGAAGCTTTGTACTGCTAATAGAAATTTTGAAATAAATTCAGTAGTTTTTGAAGTTATTTTCCATATTTATCAGTACTAATCTTTATGATATTAGTGAAGGTTTTAAGTGATTGTTAATTACGATGACTAATTGAAATTTAAAAGGCAACCATAATATTTTATTTTATAGAAAGGTAAAGATTACTTCTGCTATGAAAGATGCATTTAAAATTCTGTTTAATTGAACATACTTTTGCATATTCAGTGTGTAATATAACGTTTCGAGGATGTGTGTGAGGGAAATGCTATCTATCCTTGGTTACTAATAGATGTCACTTATCCTTGATTATGAAATGCAAGCTACTGATAGATTTAATTAAAATCTATATTTACCGTATATAGGTTTTCGTTACTCTGATACGATATTCAAAACGACCGTAAGACAGATTTGGTATAGAATTGGTGTTGTATTATTTCTTTCTTTTTGCAGTTTTATGAAGCTGAGATAACTGGTATATCAGCTAATACTGTAGTAGTCAAATTTTGTGCATATGGTAATCACGAAGAAGTTCTCAAGTCCAACTGCTTGCCTTATCCAAATCAAGGTGAGTCCTTTTAAAGACCTAAATAAAGCCTTGCTTATGAAAAGCGCGAATTCCATTGAACACGTGTTCTTCATGATATTTGTCCAAATGTACCTAGCGCTAGATTAAGCGTAGGTTCAAAACTGCACGATCGGAGTTGGCGCTGTAAATGTGATGATTCATAGTGTTTTAAAGGTGTGGTAAAAATTATGTTCTCATGTTAGAAGGTGTTGACATTCATACAAATTTTGCAGCAACGTTTTCGATCAGGTGTTGCTTAACAAATATTGACCATGTATACCCTTACAATAATGACAAATTTATATCACCAGCGACGTCCGGCGGATACGCGTCGCGCGGCGTGTTCCCCGCGCGGCGGCCCTAGTGGCGCGGGGCGGCGCCGCGGGCCCGCGCCCCCGCCGCCC
>NC_052118.1:2534546-2545177 GCF_012273895.1 Zerene cesonia | reverse complement strand
GCCGCTGCCGCCGCTGGCACCGCTGGCGCTGCACATCGACAGGCACCAGATCGACTACTGGAACGATCCGGAGCGCATCGCGATGTTCGTTGCGACGTGGAACTATGAACGCGACGTTTTGCTCGAGAACGACTCTTGGGATTTCAGCCATTTTTAGTGGATGTTGTGTTTCTGTATGGGTTACTTTTATGGTGTTGTGCTGTTCTGCTGCTGTTGCATAGGAGAAATGACAATTGTTGGATAATGAATATACAGTGAATATGTCTGGCATCTCTTCTATGCGGCTAGGGCCTCTTAATTATTAATCACTGCAAATGAAGTTCTCGTACAACAAACTTCCAAAAAACTTCCGTTTCCGATGTTTAGTTTTTTCACATAAGTCTTTCTGATAAATGCTCATAGGAAACAACTTAATGAGACTCCTTTGTTGAAGAAACATAATGTGGAATTATTCTACGTTGTACGTCTTCCTGTCTCGCTTGATGAAAATTAAAAATGAAAATATGTGTATTGTCATTAGACTTTAGAAGGTTCCTTTTACTTTTGAGACAAGGAACCTAAAGTCGCAGTTAAAGAAATCGGAACATCAGGATTTTAACTCCATATTTTATGAAAGATGTCGAGAGTCAGTTCTCGCAATGAACACGAGATAAATGTGCTTAGATAGAAACAAGACTGGAACCCTAGTTCCGAGTTGGTTCATATTTTCTTCCCTTGCTACCTTGGATAAAATTAGCTGAATGTAATGTAAAACTGTGTGATAACTGTTTTTCATTTGATACAAAAACATAAATAAAATCTTTTTTTATAGATATAATTTTTATATATTACTAGCTGCGCCCCGCGGTTTCACCCGCGTAAGTCCGTATCCCGTAGGAATATCGGGATAAAAAATAGATGTTGGCCGATTCTCAGACCTACCCAATATGCTTACCAAATTTCAGAGGAATCGGTCAAGCCGTTTCGGAGGAGTATGGCAACGAAAACTGTGACACGAGAATTTTATAAATTAGATTTCCATTCAATTTAATTCTAATTTGATCATCCTACAAGTCAGTTCTCTAAGAAGCAGCATATTTTTTTACTTTATTTAGGGCATAATACTCCAGTGTAATTCCATCGAAGGTAGCAAGGCAATACAGATTAAACCAACAAAATAGTAACAATTTGTATGATAATCACTACTAGTCTAGTGGAATAATGCTGGGACGAAATACAAACTTCTAAAATAAATCAGATTGCTTAGATTCTCTGGCGCGCCCATACTTCTGGCGCAATGTTGACATGCGAGTTGAAACTGAAGTTTGCTGCAACTTGTTATCTTCGACTATTATTTTACGTTCTTACTTTAATGCTATTTCTCTTTAATTCACGAATTACAAAATTAAATGTTTCATCCAAAAATATGTTCATATATCACTGCTTAAGTTGCAACAAACTTTATATTTCAAACTCAAAACGAAATTGTACGTATTGTGTAGCTTCCGTTTAAGCTTTTTATACGTGATGTCGATGTCAATTTAATATTAATGTTGTACCAGATAAACCATTGAATATGGCACTATAACATTTATGTGTGTATGTATGTGTTAAGAATAAGTAAAGTGTTGAGCGAATAATGTTTGTGTTACCTTTAATTTCGATGAAAAATTTGAATTCGTATGTAACGGTTGCTCATTAGGTAGTAGACATTGAAATATATGTAAATTGTTAATGATTTGTGTAATGGTGATGATGAATAGTTTTATATAATCATTAATCGGTTTAGTAGAATAATGAAACCTTTCTAAAAGAAGTGTAGTTGTAAAAAGAAATGTTTAATTTTGTGTTTGAGATTTCGTATCGTAACTTACAACGTTTCTTTTAATATTTACCAGTTTCCTTACTAAGCTTGTGAAATGCTTATTATTTTTTGAATTCTGTTAAATTTTTCGTTAAAATTTCACCGCTTTCATATTGTTATATCACGAACAAGTGTGAGTGTCTCAACGAAAATAATTATTATCGGTAACACAAACATGGACAAATTCGTAATACGATGTAGATTATCAGTAATGATTATTGTATTAAGAAAGCTGTAATATTTGTTTCATTTGCATTTGATATGGAAGCTACACATTATAGCCTCACCTCGTGTGTGATGAATTTAAATCAGGTAAGATCTAAATAGGTGTACTCATACATTAATTAATTGATTCTATAACCAGACGTCGTAGTGTTAGCTTATATAAGTGTATTTTGTTGTATTTCTAGCGCAAAGTGTGTATATTAATTTTTCGATTAACTTCGAAATATAGTTTGAAGTGTTCTTTACTTTATTCAGTGTAAAAATTATTATATCGTACGCGAAATCACATGTATTGGATAAGTGTGGTGTTCGTGCGGGTTGTACGGTTATTACTCTAATAAATATATTTATTTATTGCTTCTAGCGATCTCTACTCGTACACCTTGGCATTTCTAATGCAAGTACATTTATACATAACTAGCCTCCACATACGAGTAGTGAAAGCTAATAAATCTACTTATTTGTAAAGATTACTTTAAAAGTTTCTACTGTAAACCAAAGCTCAATTATTTTCCGATGTAAAGCAGAGCTCATTGTATAAGTAGGATGAAATATGCTTTCTATACATTTGTACTAATTTTATGTTGGAGTAACAGTTTATTAACAAAAGCTAATAAAAAGAATTTCATCAATAGTTGTTTTATTAAATCATTTTGTACTTTATCAAACTCTATTCTATATCTATAATGGTCGAGGGATATTTATTTCACAACCTATTAAACAATTATATTTTTTGGTTTGGTCTATTAAAGAATTGTAGGTACCTAAATACCAACAAATACTTTTTTTTGTACTCTGGAATGTAATCTATCTATATGCATTATGCACACATAACACAAGTGATGTTCGTGCGTGTTTATTAAATGGTGACCTATTCGACCTCGCCCTATTTCATGTTTCGGACCTCTTATGGTTAAGTATATTTTATTGAATACCCGCGCTCTAAAGCTCTAGAGTTTTACAACTTAACAACACTTGGCGATTCATTTTTGTTTACAAACATAAAAAGGATTACTGTTTTACTAATGATTAACTAAAATAGTATTCGCAGTGGCTACGAGTGCGTAACGTAAAGGAATCGCGCACACAGCCCTAGGCACTGCTATAAACAATTTTAAAGTATGTGTATCGCATTCGAAGGTTGTCCCATACGGGCTGGTGGGGCGTTGCGTGCCGAACTCGTAAAACAAACCAGTTGGATTGTTATCACCGGCCACGGTTGACCTTTTTACACTTTTTACACGTACTTGAATGAACTCGTTTGTTTTGTGTTTACGCTATAGTATTCGTGTAAAGTGATGATTAAGTGAAATTCTGTATTGGATCACCATATTGTAGACGTTTTTCTGACGGTGAATATTTATCTTTTGTATGGGTTATGCTAACGTATTTAAAGAATGTCGTTATTCGTAATAGACGTTAATATTTTGTGTTGAATGAAAGTGTTGAAGAAGTGTAACGTTACAAATTGTATGCAACTTTCACTTATCTAACGCAAGAGAAGGGATCAGGTGGACCTTGTATAAACCCCTCACCTTGAGTGATGCGTCCGCGCACTACTGTACTCATATATGCTTGTACTAAACCTACATACAGATCTACGTCACGGTATGCCATATAAACACGATGACTGAAGGCATAACAGTGGATTAACATACTTCTAAACTTCTCTGATGAGACGGTTAAAATGATAGGTATTACAAAAAATATCTGTTTGATTGATATTGTCGTTTTCAAAAAAATTAATTTATTCATGCAACAAAATACGCTTTTATCAAATAAATGTATTGGCGCCTGGCGGTTAAGTCAGTAATTCCCATTTCCCGCGCTGTCATTCAAATAAGTAACAGTCAAATTTCGATTGATTTTATCTCTCATGAGCTCCTGCTACGGAACTCTAATAAGAATAATGTTGCTATTTCTTTTGTTATTGTATAGCTTATGTAGGACTTCCATTTTGCGTTACGTTCGGTAGGTACCTACCTATCGATTTATTTGCGTGGTATCTATTACAGAGTTAAGTAATCCACACCAAAATATTGAATCTATCGTAATTAAAACACGTTCTACTCGTATTAGGAACATTTATCTTTACAAATGATATAAAGCTGAAATGTTTATGTAGAACCATTTATTTTAACACACACAAATGATAACGTAACAAAAAAACAGAAAATAAAAAAAGGAAATAAAAAAGAAATAAAAACAAAAAATAAAAATTACGTGTGGTTGCGTGCGGCAAAAAAGTATGCCACTTAGTATATCTGATTTGTTTGTTTAAACACGTAATCTCAGAAACTACTGGTACGATTTTTTTATAACGTCATGCACGACCTGAGTGAAACCGAGGAGCACAGTTAGTCATCCTACTATCCTACTAATCCTACTAATATTATAAAGCGAAAGTTTGTAAGGATGTGTGTGTGTTTGTAGCTCTTTCACGAAAAAACTACTACTAACTACTAAATCGATTACAATGAAATTTGGTACGTAGACAGGTGGACAACTGGAATAACACATAGGCAACTTTTTTATCCCGATATTCCTACGGGATACGGACTTACGCGGGTGAAACCGCGGGGCGCAGCTAGTTAAATATACTCAAATAACATGATTGTTTGCGCTGTGAATAAAACAACTTCATTTTATTCACAGTTTATATTCTATTTGTACAATCTACATAAAAGTAAGCAGTGAACTTTTTAAAATTTTTCCCGTTCATTTTCGAAACCGATAGCTCATCTTGGAACTCTGACGTAAAGTTTCCAACAAAAGTTTATAAAAAAGGCCTCAATAACTTAATAGTTTATAGTGAGGAATTTTGTAAATTGCTATATAATTAATTATCTAATACATTTCAGAACTTATCTAGTAGGTCATTAATTGTTTTTAATTCTAGCACGTGGGTGAGCTCAATGTACGTGGTTACGTTTCTAGGATGAGTGATGAGTCAAACTACAACTATGCATATACCTATTTCAAGGAATCATATTGCTATGTACCTAGACTTATAAACTATTTAACTGTTATTTTAACAGAAAGCACTAGGTTCTAGCAAGCACTAAAAATATCTAAATTACTGTAATGGTAAAAGAATTTAAGCAGGTCTAGTAGGTTTGACTTCAACCGCTAAGCAATAAAAAAAGGAATCAGCTTAATACTCTTTTTTACTTTTAATCTATCCATATATTAACGTATACATACATTACGATTTCATATACCATTAATATGATATAATTATGATATTTTAATGCTTATGTTTGTATCACTGTCATAATATCATATAACTAAGATATTATGACAGTGATAGAAACATAATAATCATTAAATAATACTGTATTCACCCAAATCTCCCATACGCATTTGTTACGTATTGTCGGTATTTACCTACTACATACCTGATCAGATTATTATTAAATATTACTACGTTACTGTTTTCGAAACAAAACTATTTCAAGAGAATGTCCCATCATAATCGGTCCACTTGTTTCGCATATACGAGGAAACGATCTGAAATTATTTGGAAATTTGTTTATTTATTTGATACATAAATCATGAATGAGAAGTTTTGTGGGTAGTTCAAAATTTATTTTATTAAGTTCAATATAAAATGACAACACATACACATTTATAAATCGTAAGATGTTAATATAACGTATCGTTTTTAAAAAACAATATTGAATTATCTTTACTGCTAATTACTTTAGTGGTATGAAGAAAATTCTAAATATAAGACCTAGATTCACGCTCAACCATGGTGCATCAAAAACAAAATATTCGGAAAGGCATTGGAGGTAAACCACGGCTCACTAGATCAGTGTTGGTTTTTATTGATTTTTAGGATGTTCGAAATAATTTTGGTATCTCATATTATTTAATATTTGTGTATTATAAAATGGAAGATCAGATATCTCCTCAGGATGAACGGTAATTCTTTTATATGCAAAAGATTCAATGCAATAAAAAATGCTAGGTTAGAAAACTATTCAAAGTTGTCCTATTGGATTAGTTTTAGTGTTAAGTCTATACATTTGATATAATTGCCAGTAATAATCGTTACAATAATGACACTATTGAATTTGTAATGTTGTGTGTACAATACAAATAATGTATTTAGGGTGGCGATGGCGATGAGCGGCGCGATGGACAGCTGCGGCCGGTGCATGAAGGTGTCACTGGTTGCCATTAATGTTGTTACATTTGTGAGTAAATCTTTTTTAATATAATACCTTGTATAACAGTGGCCATGAATGGGGTCTGTATAACAAAAAATAAATAAAAGAAAATAGGTAATGTCCATTTGGTTTTTGTATCATTAAAATTAAATACTGCTGTTTTAACTTAGTTAACAATTAAATTAGCTTCAAAACGGAATGTTTGTATAACATGTAATATAATACTATACAGTAGTTTGTATGTAACCGATTCCCTTAGACTCGATTTTGACCTATATAAACAGATTTAATTCAAACTTTGTACACATATGACTTTTCAAAAATCAGAAACAATGCAATATTTTAATGAGTTTATCTTATTTAAATCGTCATATGGAAATATTATTAAGAAAATCAACATTACAATAATATGTATAGACACCATGTTTGATTTAATTAAGTGATGGCCTGTGATGTAGAATATTCCATAAACTTGTACCTGATGTATGTTAATTGTTACAAATCAGTTGTAGTAGTTTGGTATGTAATGTTTTCTAAAAAAATAAATAAACTGTTAACGAATACTAAATAGGTTCTGTCTAGTCTAGTCTTTTCTAGGAATTTTAACATTACAAAGAACTTGGCTTAAGGACAACTTAGTAAACAGACGCTTCAAGTTTTTCTATAAATCTTTTATAGAAACAAGTCTTTCCTTCATATTATTCTTACATATTATACCTACTTATCTCAATGTATTCTAAGAATTTAACAATAATGTTATTAATGCTTTATTTATAAAATGTATTTATCAATTGATAAAATTACGTTTTTGAATAACAATTATTAAAGAATAAATATGACTTTTTAATCTTACTTATTAAGCAAAGTATCCATACTTCTAAAAAAATATAAAGGTTGGTTTGAACGCGCTAATCTCAGGAACCACTGGACCGATATCAAATATTCTTTCTCCATTGGAAATGTAGGTAAACCCTCAGGGTTATTGGCCATACATATATTATAGACGAAGCTGGGGCGGGCCGCTTATCTTATGTCTAATTAACCTTGCAAACGTCTATACTAATCGCAACATTTCGGAAAGTAAGCACTCACAAATTTTGTGTCCTAATAGAAACAGACATGCGGTTAACTTCCTAATATTATTTACATTTTCCAGTTGGGTGGTCTGCTAGCAGTAGCGATAGGAGCATGGATTTGGACGTCCCGTTCTTTTTCTAGCACGCTCATGAGCAATAATATGTTTATTGCTTCTGTGGTCGTGGTTGTGGCCATGGGCGCCGCCATCATGCTACTGTCTTTCCTCGGCTGCTGTGGTGCCGCTAAAGAAGTCAAGTGCATGTTATTGACGGTAATAATTTATTAAGGTTTTAAAAAAGCACATTCTTACATTGTAAAAAAATAATGTGAAAATGGGAAACCAAATTCTTTCTCATTCTAAATGTGTACTTTCATCTTATTAATAAAATATATATTTTTCACGAAGAATGTTGGGTGTTTAATGATTTAATTGTAAATTATACTTTGATGGTAATGGTTAAAAAACATTAAAATTCTCTGTGCGACCACTTTAATCATACATGTCTCTGTTTACGTATCTTAGATATCATTGTTCACTTTCAGTATTACATCCTGGTATTCATAATCTTCGTCGCAATGTTAGTTGGCGGGATCTTGTTGTTCGTGTTTCGGGAAAAGGTCCTCTCAACGTTGGACCGGGAGATGCACGCGTCGATTCCAAACTATGGCGTGAAGCACGAATACACCAAGGCGTGGGACGACACGCAGACATATCTGCAGTGTTGTGGTGTCAAGAGTCATAACGACTGGAACGGCAATGTTCCTGAGAGCTGCTGTAAAGAGCTGTACCCGGGCAAGGTGAGACGTTATGGCTTATTAAAATATATATATTTGCAGGAAACTGATTCACCGACATCATTGATTATTGTTTGCTAACTCATTTTCAACAATTACCTGGAACTTTTTCAAGCTTAAATAAAAAAAGTTTTCAAGCTTAAATAATGTGTGTAAAATCATTCCTCGCGACCAGAATGTGTTTGTGTTTTGTTTTAATAAAATCATAGTTTATAACGAGCCACACGCATCATTTCTTCTAAATATTTTTTTTAATATAATTTTTCCAGCGGCTGGACTGTAAATATTCCCCAAACCCGACCACAATGTATATGGATGGTTGTCTTAACAAAACCATCGACTTGCTCCGCGAAGACGCCGCGTACGTCGGCGCTGTGGCAATTATTGTGGCCTTGGTCATGGTATGTGGTATTTATTTTCGTATGACCTAGTATAGGATTATGTTATCTGTGGTAAGATTATAGATATCAGAACTTAATATGTTCATTAAATCTGATTTTTCTTAATCTGTTATGGTGTCAATGTGGTCAAGAATAGTAATTAAGTCAGCTTTAGAATTAGCTTTAAATTTAATCTTAACACTTTATTTTTTTAGGTACTGGCGCTAATCTTCTCTTGTGGATTATTCGTGAAAATAGAGTGACAGAAAAGACTTTAAATTTGTTGATTAAGAATTTTGACTACAATTAGGATAACTTCGGTTAATTGGATGTTTCGCGTTGAACGTGCGTTTTTTATTTATTTCTCATATGTAAGTAAGAAGCAAATAAAAGGAACATTGATTGAGATTTTTTTATTTTCTTTATAGACAATATAAAACATCCTAAAACATCCAAAATAAAGTAACCACAAAAAAAAACAATAACAACCTAAATATGTAGTCCTATCAATTTTTAGCCTTTCGTCGTGGTGGAAATTTTATAGTATTCGCGTTGCCTTCTTTATACTGATTAGTGCGAGTATACCAACCGCAGCTCTTGATGATGCAGTCAGATGTAGTAGTCCCCAATGGAAGACCTAAAGCGCTGATTCTTTCGAGCGCTTGTGCTGGTCCTCCTGTTATCTGAAAATTGCATTTTGATTTGAAATATACTTTTCATCTGTACATAGAAAAATAGATATTTAAATGTTAATAATAAAGAATGAAACAAAGAATAAAAAAACAATATTTGAATTATCAATACCCTCCCGAAGACAACGTGCTTGCCATCGAATTGTGGTAGGGGTTTGAAAATTATATTGAACTGTCCGCACACTTCATTATCTGATGTTACCACCATTGATAAGACGCCTTTAAATAAATAATTAAGGTTATTAAAAATTTATATGTATGTATTATGTAGGTTTGAAAATTAGTATTTTATATGTATAAACAGATTGATTCTTTTGAACTAGCTATGTATGTATTTTATATCAGTCACCTGGAACGGAATGTTTAAGCCGTAGACATTCAGGCTCCATGGGGTCAGTCTGACCTTCCGGTAAGTAGCAACCGAATCCATTATCTTTGGTAACGTCACCACCTCGACAGTACAAGTCTGGTACTACTCTAGAATTAAAAAATATTAGGGAAGCTTCATGGAAGCTTTACTGTAGCCACGTATAATGAGTAATATCCCTTATGTAAATCGGACAACATAGAAACAAAAGTTTGGTCAAATGGTTTTAATTTTCTTCCTGCTCTTAATCATACATTAACGTAAGACTTCAGCGATTTAATCAAGTAGGATAATCAGGCAATACTAGAGTAGAAATTCCATATGAAAGTGTACCTGAATATTCTAGTACCCGTATATGCGTGACCCCTTTTATCACCTTTTACGAGACAGAGAAATAATTGACAAGTTCTGGGTGCGATATCATTAAAGAGCTCAATCGTGACACGTCCAATCTTAGACCCTCCAACCACCCAAATATCCATTGAAACCCTTAAATAATAAGATACATTACACCACCAACTACAACAGTTTATACATAAATAAAATATACAATGTAATGATATACTTCGTGCGATTTGCGTTAGGTGGTTTGTCGAAAGCGGGATCTCTTATATCACGATCTATCTTTTCAGTTTTGAACAAAATAAATGGTAAGCTGTGGAGGTAAGACATTAATTTGAATAAATAAAATTTATATTCAATGAAATATATTCATATTTTAAAACCTCCTTACGATGCTCCTAATATTAATTTATGTTTTGTATCCTTCCAAAGTTCTTCAAGTTCTTTTGTAAGTGGTTGCTCTGATCTCTGGAATAAAATGTGGGTTACATTTCATTGATGTATCATATCTTATTTCTTATTATAATGGAATGCGAAGTTGGGCTTTACTAACAGCTATTAACAGTCGAGAATAAAAGTATAAGTTCTGTCTTCGTATTTCATCCAAAACTCTTTGTCGTTGCTTACACAACAGTTTATTGTATGTGTCCGTAAGCTCCGGGTACATCCAGCAATCTACAAAACCCTGAAATCCAATTAGATACATAATAGATTATAATAATTTTTGATAAAATT
>NC_052118.1:2524465-2533546 GCF_012273895.1 Zerene cesonia | reverse complement strand
CGGGTACATCCAGCAATCTACAAAACCCTGAAATCCAATTAGATACATAATAGATTATAATAATTTTTGATAAAATTTGTACGCCTGTGATCTTTGTTCGTTTATTCAAGTTGGTTTCAGGAATTAATGGAGATATGTCATGATTTATAATAATATAAGAAATATTTAGTTCGACCGTTTTTTTATTTAGATAATCAAAGCATTTGCAACTTACAAGTACCAACCAAAGTAACTACCAAGTACTTACTTACCAATAATTATCAAAAGACAATTGCTGAGGAGCAACTTGAGAGGTCAAGTTGTGATGAACAGTCTAATATCAATAGTTTTTAGAAAAAAGACTGTATCTAGACAATAGCAAGAAATGTATACATTTATCATTGAATTTTAATTATATTGGTATCGTCAAGAGCACAGTTGAAATAGAAATTAAATTACTCCGGTTCGTTGTATAAGATTGATGCGCTTAAGTAACTCCTTATTAACATTCATGTTTTCTTCAAGCTGTCTGGCGTAGTAGTCCAATCGACGAGGCTTCAAATATAGTTCGGGAAAAAGTTCCGGGGGATGGTCGTCCACCTTGTGTTTGGCCATTTGCAGCTGTAATTTTTAACAAATGAAATACACATAAGTACGCCTATTTTCGAATACATGTAATATTTTACAATGTATATGTATGTATCAGCTTCCGCATGCAGTGTTTCCAAACATTTACGATATGGGGACCATACCCCTGGTATTGTGGGTGTAACTGGGCGACGTGGTGCACTTAACATCAGGTGACCCGTCTGCTCGCTTGCCTGCCCTTTCACATAAAAAAAAAAAAAAAAAATGTATTTTTAATTGTCTAGTTAACTACTTTTACAATAAAAATAGGTAATATTCTGTTAAAATAGGGATGTATTTTTTACCTCCTTTTGATGATTGCACCATGTTGCATAGAAATCTTTTGATAGAAGAGGGAATCTTGGTGGCTGTTATAAACAAAATGTTTATTATTGTTTCACGTTTTGATTTATTTATTGTTAGATGTATACATTGAGTTGATTATAATCATATGAACATTTTAATTAGTGTATTGACCGTCCACTGTCCGCTTTCGAAAAGTGTCTTACTTGAAAAATACACTCAGATTTCAAAGACATAGAAACATGCAGCATACTAGAACAGTGGGTGTTTAATATTTAATTTATGTGGTGAACGGTGATACTCACTAATTTGAACTCCCTCGGTTTACGTACACGAGGCGGACGAGGCCGTTCAGGCTCCGGTGGTGGTGTTCGAAGTAAAGGGTTTTGAAGGAGTTCGTCACACGCTCGTTCACGGTATGGGAGCATATTTATTTGCCTTCTTCGAAAATATCCCTTAGTTTTGACAGTTTAACAACTAACTTTTAGATTTTTTTAGATTAACTTTTAGATTTTTACAATAATTAAAACTAATACTTTAAAGTATTCGTCCGACAAATTGGAAATAAATAGAAAATTTATATATCAACACAATAATATACTTGCCGATACAAATATTCCTACCAAATTATGAACAGATTAAATTGCTGGGACTCTAGTATAGGAGGTAGTCTCCAATGCATCTGAATTTTCGTTTTATATTTGAAACTTAAAGGTAAACTCAAAATTTGAGAGATAAAGATTTATTTTTGCCAATCAAATACGATATGAAGTGACTTTGACGGAAACAAGAATAATAAGTTGAAGCTTATAAAGTTTGTAAGAAGGTCATAAAGAAGATAAAGAATAAATAATACGAAAAAAGTACTCATTAGAGACTAGCCTATCAGGGCTAGTCAAACGCTGCAATAACAATAAAATATATTTTTCTTTCAATTTATGCAACCTTTTATCAGGGATCCATTTTATGATTCCTATACAAATAAAATGTCACACAAAAAGTTTCTACGCACATTTAACTTTCGCCTTAATATACTCGATGCATTTACATTTATAATATATTGATATACTTTCATCTCTTTGACCAATAGACGTTCAGTAGCTGATGCTGTCTCTTTGAAGACCTAAAGCGCTGATTCTTTCGAGCGCTTGTTGGGTAGGCGAAATTTAGTTGCCACAATTATTAGCCGACTTGTCCTATGAAGTACTTGTCGTCAAAATCGTTCGAAAAGTCATGTCCACATACATCACACCAGAACCAACAGAATTTACAGAATGTGTGTCTTACACAATAAAAACTAAATGAAATAGAGCTATTTTGATGCCCCCATAATAGTTTTATATGTAAATTAAATTAATAATATGTGTAATTACTAATAATTTTATATAAAAGTTTATTTAGTGTATATTCTTTTACGTTAATATTTTATACATTCATATTAGTGTGTATATCTTTATACTTATACCAAGTTAGCAAGAAATAATATACAAGTAAGTTTTGATATTCACTGTCAGCTGTAGAGGGGCCTATTTTTTCAGTTCGCCTATTTTCTCCAACTTCATCGCGCCTGAAACACTGAACCGAATTAGATGAAATTTGAGATAGTTTAAGACCTGAGAAAGGACAAAGGATAGGGTTTATGCTGGTAATCCCATGGGAACGGCAACTATGCGAGCTTTCCTTTGGCTACGCAGGCGAAGCCACGAGCGGAAAGCTTGTACATATTGGTTGGGTAATATGAGATCGCAATGCACGAGATAAAAAAACCAGTTTTATAAAAATATATATTATATGTACATATTTTCAAAAATTCATTCAAATCTATGTTTTTTAATGCAATTTCTAATAGGAACTCCCTTAGCAATGACTGTATATGAAGACTTGCTGAACTGTAGCAGTCTATACTTTATGTTGATAGTATTTATTTCAGAGTCAAAGTCTACTTTTGGTGGGGCCTTCCAATTATCCACGACCACTCGGACATAAGTCAGGTCCATGCAGTAGGGTACCTGTTATATGTAAAATATTCTTATTATTAAACTAAAGTGTATTCAATCAAGCTATATGCATCTACCTACGTAAATATTTACTAGCATTATACTTATGGATCGAATAATAGATAAATCATAAAATAAACTTACTTTTATTGGTATTTTCACATTCTTCTCCAACAATCCAATATTACCAGATGTTGAAAATGCCACCCGTCCTTCATTTGTTCCTAAGATAAAGAATAAAAAACTTCTTGTAGTTAAAAAATGCATTAACATTTTTTTCAACCGCCATTATTTTAGCTTTATGTTGTTTAAGTCAGTTCAGTTAAATTCTTATATCTTGTGTTTGTTGCATTTTTAATTTTCAGACTTTACTTACTGTTGGAATATCAGCTAGATGATCAGTACAAAAAGTATCGTATAGAATTGTAATTAATACATTACCCTGCTTATGTGTATAACGTACCGAATTCGAATACATCTTCTGTGCTACTCAAACATTCCAATTGTTTTAAATATGCACATAAAAAAGTTAATATTAAAAGTGATCTCATTGTGCTTCAGAATATAGATATCACGAAGTAACCATAAATTATGATTAGGTACCTACAGAATATTGACGCACATTCAATACTGTAGAGGTTCGTAAACATACAAATATAAATTTCTGTAATTTATAATAGCGTTGTTTGCAAATTCAGCATGACATTGATTTTGATAAAGTAAATAACATAAGTGATTATACGAATTCCCACATTAAAGAACTTGCTGTACGAAAACATTAGTTCTACGGGCTATATGTCCCCTGTCCAGTCTATACGGCCATCTTAATTTGCTATACTCGTATCGTTAGGCACTAGCTTATAGCTTATGTATATATGAATATAAGCATATGTATATATACAAAGAGTAGAATACTATACATGCTAATATGGTATTATGTTATCTGCGGTGAGGCTACGTTTGATGTGCAAGGAACCTTTAGCGTAGTTAACCAATTCAGAACATTTGCAGATTAGCCGTTGTTAGGAACCAAGTTTGACTTTCAATAGTACCTGTTACACAAATTTTGTGATCTGTATATCTACAACAACTAAAGTCTTACTATTACATTTCCAATACTCAACATAAAACAGTTTATCGTGTGTACGAAGATATAAAAGAAAGTCTAATAACTTATAACTCAAGAATAGCTGAATGAAACTAGAGGATTTTAATATGTATCTTATACCTTTAAACGAGCAATTCTTGTATATATATATATATATATATATATATATATATATATAATTGGAATCTCGAATCGGCTCCAACGATTTTCATGAAATTTAGTATATGGGGGGTTTCGGGGGCGATAAATCGATCTAGCTAGGAATTTTTTTTAGAAAATGTCATATTCGTGTTTTATTCGTATTTTCCTGACATCTATTGGTGAATAATAATACTATTTTGCTTCGTAGATAGCTGGACAACTGAAATAACACATAGGCACTTTTTATACCGATATTCCTACGGGATACGGACTTACGCGGTTTCAACCGCGGGTCACAGCTAGTATGTTATAAAACGATATTATTTATAACAGTTGAACATACATTTTACTAATAAAAATAGCGCAAGTCAATAACATTTTTGGTTATTTCTCTTAACTGTTGCCTTAAGTTGCCACTATTTCAATTACAAAACTTTAAATGAAAAAGTTCCACCATATAATATATTAGGGTATATTTCTAGAAAACGTTCTTAGTTTTGACAATATTGTTGAGTTTTTATAAAGACCGGCACATTAACTACTTCAAGTTTAATCTATGTATACTAAATGCTTAGTTAAAAAAAAAGAAAATGTTCACTATATGTATTTATTTTTTATTAATATTTGCCGATGAAAAGCTCTTGAAAAATACATATTCCATTTTTATTTGCTTTGTACTGTAAAACAAATTTCACGAAAACTGTTGACCACATGAACTGGATTGCTCAGCTTTGGCAGTTACTGTATAGCTGGATATGCTGAATTGTCCACGACGATATTTGATGCGAACCGTGTTCACGTCGGCATCAAAATCCACTTTGGGAGGGCCGATAGCGTTGTCAACAGCTACCCGCACGTATCTCAATTCCATGCAATACGGTAACTGAAAAATGTAATCAGAAAATGTAGCTCCCATTACAAGATTAGCTCAAATTTATGCCAACGAATTCTATGGTTAATATGGCTATTTTCATTCAAATCTTCTCTTTTAAACAGGACTTACTTTGCTACTATTCTGAAGATAATAATTATCGTCTGTAGATTAATTTAATTTCAACTGATTCATTTTCAAAGGGAAATAGAAGGAAAGAGCCTATTCTGAGTATCTTGTAATTTATACTAATGGGAAAAATGCTCCTTTTGAGAGCAGATGAAATATTACAAGTTAACTATATGCAGATGAAATATTACAAGGTATCTTTTTATTTGTATACAGTAACTTCATAAGAGTTTACTAATACAATTTACTAAAGCTTAATAATTTTAATTCGTATTTAGTTCTAGATAATATAGAATAACTAAATTTTGTACTCACAACAATAGGAATGTCGACGTTTTTCTCCAGTACACCAATTTTGCCAGATTTTGTAAATGCAACATATCCCTCATTATTACCTGGTGATGAGTAGTAACTTTACAGTATTTACGAAATAAAAACACCAGAATTAAGTTATTCTAAACCTTATGAAAACTTATTTGATGGTTGGTAATTTTAAATCGTGTTTTCTTAGATTAAGAATTAATCATGCGCAGCGGTGACTAATCAGTTCCAACACAAATTCAATAGATATTTATATACTTAGAAAATATCGTATCTAAATAATAAATCTTAACAGCTATTGAATGAGATTTTAGACGTACTACAATAAGGGGGAACCTTTACCATTAAGTACTTTTTTTTTGAGAAAACAATACAGTTATTTAAATTTTAATGAGAATATGTTCGCAGTATATAATATATGATTATTGTATCGAAGCTCTTATCATGTGAAATATCTAAATAGTTTCCGAAGGGGCAATTTATAAGCTCTCTGACAACAAAAGTATCATCATAACATTTTTATTTTTAGTACGAATGTCATAAAAAAAAAAAAATTCATTTCGTATCACGCATGCATTCAAGTGTAACTGGATGGATCTTACTTACCAAACTCAAAAACATCCACCGTACTGTCCGCGCAACAGTATGAATTCAGAGCTAAAATAAATATAACACCAAAAATAAATGGTTGCATAATTAAATAAAACTGAATGGTAATGGTTAAGACTTCATTTTTATTACACATATATACGGAAATTTCTGCACCATGACCTCAGGGCCGCCGCAAGTTTTCAAAGGCCCCTTGTACTTATAAATATCAGACGAGACGTACCTATGTATAAGTGGATGGACAGTGTTAGGAAGCAGCAATGGTTCGCCTGTATTCTAGATTCTAAATAAAAAGTAAGTCAATGTTAGTGAATCAAGTCATCTTGATGACTGATTTTTTTTTCCTGAAAAAAAAAAAACACCTGTTATCAAAAAAACTAATGCTTACGTAGGTACACATTTAAAAAGTTTAATCGTATCTTTTTTGTTGCGCTTACATGTCTAGGCTTAGGTAAATTTTTCAAATAAATTTAATTAATGATATATCATAATTATTCCATTGGCTACGTCTTTACGTGTCGGATTATTGGACTTGCATAATTGTATATTCAGGCACACATTACACACCGCCTTGTGACGGCCCTGTATAGTAACAATTCAATAATTACATTACGATCAGGTGAATTTTAAACTCGTAGTGTATTGCTAAAGGGATTAATTTAGAATAACAAATATTCACATGTACCTTTTGTCTTCCATAGCTAATTATGGCTCATTTTTAATTATTACCTTGATTTAAGCTTCATTAGGAAAACATTGTTTGCAATTTTTTGTAACATATAAAATTAATGAACCATTGCTACCCTTGCTTTATTAGTTCCGGATTAAGATGCAATGATAAAATGAGTGGACGTATTAAAGTTAAATCGAAATAGATTTACCTTATCAATCTAATAATTAAGATTGAATTCAGCCAAATAAATATGAATCTGAAATCGTAGGTTTATGGACGGGAGGCATTTTACTTTATAAATATTAATAATTCCAGGTAACCTGGAGCGTGCACATAAGTCATAGGAAGACACAAAAGAACTGTTATTTCTAAGCTGCTACAAAGACATACAATATAATATTCCGTAAGTAGAAACGTTGAGACACAATCACTGGAGCTCATACTTTTCCATATCCCCATGGAAACTAAGCCGCTCGAAAACAACACGACAACACACATTTATTAAGGAATACCAGAGATTGGAGCCGGTAACACGACATCTGGCTGCTTAAATACTAGTGACTTAGGTACGCCACATAGGAGATAGAGATCGAATCTTTTTTTTTATGTCACAGATGGCAATGGAGCTGGTGGGTCTCGCCTGATGATAAGTGCTACCACCGCCCATGAACATTTGAAGAGGCGTAAGGTCAATTGCAGATCTTACGCCTCTACAAATGGATTGCCGACTTTAATTGGGAAGGAATTAGGAAAGGATTGATGAGAGGAATAAAGGACTAGGAAGGGTAAGGAAAAGGATATGGGCCTCCGGCTCCCCACTCACCGTACGAAACACAATAGCTAGCTATTATTTCAAGCCGGTTTTCTGTGGGGGTGTGGTATTTCCCCGGTGCGAGCTGGCCCAAATCATGCCGAAGCGTGCTCGACTCCCACAACTGCCAAATCTTTAGCCATTATAGTAGCTACGGTAAATAGTGTGCGAAATTTATTAGATGATTGTGGGTACGATGTATTTAAGGCATTCATTATAACATCTCCGAACTCAACTGGTAACTTACAATATTTATATCTCTATCATACAGGAGATTTTATTTTGTTCGCTTCTTTTAGGAATTAAAAATAAATCAATGTATTATTTTTGGTACCTTTGGCATTGGCTGTCATGTAACATTTGTTTCAAACAATTTAAATTGCTTTCAAATTCACATGTGACCCTAGTCACGAAAAAAATATCCTTATTCATTGACTATTGTTTAAAAGAAGAAAATCGCTATGCGAAGTAGTGCTCTGGTTTTGTTTGTTTGTGCTGGCTTACTGCTCGTGAGTACTAAAATTGACATACCATACCAATCCATTTTTTTAAATGCATCCATTGAAGTCTTATGATAATATAGGGGATAGAGTATCTACAAATTTTATATATTTAACGGTGTGGCCGTTTGGGATTCATAGATTATATAATGTTTATAGGCAAATTGGTTAAATAAAGAGGCAATAATAAGAATTCAAGTATTATTGAGTTAGGAGTAATGACAAATGCCAATCTATCAATACTGCTATACATATTATACCTACTATATATATATCTTAAACATAGACTAATTGTTATTGTATATTTAGAGTGGTGGCGCCATCCTCGGTGTATCGACGTCATGGAACCTATTCCGCATGTCCTATTACTTCTGGACTACAGATGTGGGCGTGGAGCTAGGGGCTAGCATACTCTTCATTGCTGGGGCGCTCCTCTGCTTGCCGGCTTGTTGGCTTGCCTCCTTAGTGCCATATTACCCCAAGTCTATTTCAATTTTGTCTACAGTACGTGTTTTCCTTATATTTGATAATTTAATATAATCAATAAGATTTTTCAGAGTAAATAAAATTCGTTCACGAGGCAGGATCCAAAACCGTAGGCTGCGACAATGCCTAACCTCCCGGCCACCTGTGATCCTATCTCGGCAATCGAATTTCTTCTACTCTTTCGTTTTTTGTACACATAAGGGGGTTGGGTGTCTAATCCACGCCATCTATTGAAATGATAAACAACCATCTCAACCAATATGAAACATGTGTTTAATATTTACAATATTGTATCGTGGAAGGCAGCTTTTGCAAGTTTAAATTTTAGTTCCTTCATACATGAAAAACTAAAAAAAAATACATGTCAAGGTGGGATTCGAACCCTTGTCTTTCACAGTACCGTGAAAACGTCTGACCTCTCGGGCACATTTGGCTTCTTGTATTTTTTATAATTTAAATACATTAAGATTTTTTAACAGTCGGGTATTATCCTAATCCAATAAAGCCTTAACAACAACAAATCATT
>NC_052118.1:2511403-2523465 GCF_012273895.1 Zerene cesonia | reverse complement strand
GTGTTTGATGCCTTTTTGCAATTTTTAAATATATGAATATATTGTAGTGACGATTTGACAAGTTATTATCGAACTTCATAGTTAATGGTGCTAGTTACTGCGGCGCTGGTGTTACTGTCCACTGGCATGACTTCCATCATGGCCTTGTCGAAAGCTACACGAGACCCGTCAATGATAAAGACGAGCATGCTACGCGCTATGTCGGTTGAATCACAGGATCTCGCTGTCAAAAATGCTTTCGCTGCTATGCAAATTGAGGTTTGTATTGATAAAAATTGAGTAGTAGATCGCAAAGCTTAAATATAATCATTATATGAACTCTATTACTAATGAAATACTAGTTTTGATAGCATTCGCTATCGCAAAACTAATAATTGTTTGGAAAAACTATACTTATTCTGTGACTTGAGTTCATATCAAAATTATTTCTCTCATTATATGCGCATAAAATAAAACAGACACATAGAAATTATAATAGTTAATGTATTTTCTTAAATAATACTTTCAGCTAAAGTGCTGCGGAGTCAATTCTTATTCTGACTGGAGCATGCATCGTCGCGGTCTGCCATCAGCCTGCTGTGGTCGTGTAATGAATGTGAAGGTGATACAGAGCTTCATTTGTCGATGTTTGTTCATGTTGTTCTTTAAGAATATTTTGATGCGAATTCATTATATATCTTGCAAATATTGTTTTAAATTGATTTAATATCAAAGCATACTTGATAAAAAACTTAATTAAATTAAATCTTAACTGTGATGATGTATATAACTAAAAACATCTTCAAAATACTACTTGAGCAGCTTTAGTTTAATTGGATATCTACCCATTATGTAAATAGGTAAACTCAATGTTTCATAATAGGTAATGTCTCTAGAACTGCATAATTTATCTAGTATCTAACGACCTAATTTACCAAGTTAAATTTTTTTATGTTGGTTTCAGTCTGTTGACCGCTGCGAATACCCGTTATACAACGTGGGTTGCCTTCGTCCTGCTGTTAATGAATTGCGCTTGTTCGTCAACTCCCTCTCTGTGCTTACGTGTTCTATTATTTGTGTTATGGTAAGCATCTTAAATATATACCTACCATGCTTATTTCTCTTCAAATTTAAAATTATTTATTAAGTGTGATCCTAATTAGAGAAATATTATAAAGATGGTTTGTGGTGCGTTTTGTAGCCTTTAGCTTTAGCTTGTATATTTTTCTTTTTATTGATTAATACGTTCATAGCATTTCAATTACAAAATGTTTAAAAACATTGAAAGAAGTTAAGAAATAAAAGGTAAATTATTTACAATACATATTTTTCTTGTTAACGTTTTGGTGACTCAAAATTACTAATATAACGAGAGGTTGTTCAGTTTTTTTTATGAGATGAGAATATAAGTAAAAAACTTCCACTGTTGGATTTCATGATTATTCAATAGTAACAGCCTTTATGTACATTTAATAGTTTATACGACCAAAGCTACCGCTTTATATTATTTCTTTTTAAATACCTTTATGGCGTATATCTGTACTTACCGCATATGTCCACCCTGTGTACCTGTCTGTTATTTCCTCAGGCTGTGACTTTGTTCGCCACGGCGTACACTCTCGTGACGGGAGTGGCGGATCGCACCAAAACTCTACAGCCGCTGCGAGTTGCGTGTCTTGCAAACTCATTAATGCACTCTAATTTCACCCCTCAAGCTAATAATCCGCAACCCAATACTGCTGGAATAACCCACAACAATCCCCCCAATTTCTACCCTCTGTTACCCCCAACTAACACAGTGTAAGCCTTTTCTTCTTTAAATGCTTCTATGCTTTTATTGCTTTAGCTTTAATTTGATTCACTATATTTTGGCACTTAAATATTTGTCAGGAAATAACATGAAGCAAGCTTGTTTTTTAAATTATAATATTACAATTATAAAATTGAAATGTGCGCTTTTATTTATATTTACAGTTTTTATCGGGGAAATAGTGTAAGGTATACGAAAAAAGTAATACAGCAAAATATTATATGTGGATATCTTTTTAATTGTAATTTTTTGAACACAATACAACATGCAAGCATTAGAATGCTTTATGAAATTAAGAAACCATCATATTATCTTTTCTATATTTGGTACCTATTTTTGGTTAGTTTTAAATTATTCACGAAAACGATCATCTTTATACAGAGACAAACATAAACTATAATATATTACGAAAAATTTCTTACAACATGGGCGGCGGCGACTCGGGCGACGGTCGGTTTCTGTGCGATATTTATTTACAAGGTTTATACACATAGAGACGCGCCTCCGCGCCCCCCGCGTCCCCGCGCCCCGCGCCCGCGCCCCCGCGCCCTTGCGGACCCGCGCCCCCGCGCCCCGCCGGCGCGGACAAGCGGCCGCAAGGGAGTTACAAGTGGAAGAGTACAGATGCTACCGGCGGGGCGCGACGGGCGTCGGGCCGCCGCGAAGCGTTCAGCGTTCATTCGTCACGCAGCCTCACTCGGCCGGGCGCGGCGGCCCGAGGCGGCGCGACAATTGGTTAACATTAGATCTATCTAGAATAAATAACGTGTGCGTGGCGCGGTCAGGGCGGCTCTAGCGCCGCGCGCCGCGGTGCTTGCGGTGCGGCCGCGGCGCCCGGCCCAGCCACAGCGCCGCCAGCGCCAGCGCCGCCGTCACCGACCGCCGTGCTCTGCACACAACACCCGCGTCACGCGTCACGCGACACGCCCGCACGCCCGCGGCACGCAGCACGTGACGTGCCCGCGTGACGGGGGCACACGGCCACGCGTCACGCGCACCTCGCGCCGGTGCCGCCTGGGAGCGGACTTATCTTCTTGCAGTCAAACATATTTTCGGAGTATATGTGATATATACGGTACAGGATTATTTATTCCGTTTTTTTTTGTAGCACTGGATTCAAATAATCCTCCAATAATCGATGATGAAGAAAGGTTTGATTGCAATAAAGAGTTTAAATTAAAAGAATAGCCGCTCCCAGCTGGTACCGACACCTGAACACAACAATTTTACCAAAAAAAGTACGACACTGATAAAATATACTATATGCATGACAAAGTATATATATATAAGTAATTTACAATAAATATATTAAAAAGTTGCCTACGTTGTACCTGTAGAGTCTAGGTAATTTGTACATAATATATTCTTCATTAATAAAATAATTATCACAATTTTGCACATAATGCGGGAAAGCATCAAAGGAAATCAAATTACAAAATACGTTGCCATACATAATAATATTATAACAAAATGAAAAAAAAACCAATAATTTTGCTCTAAGACTTTGATTCTATTCCTTTACTATAACTACTAAAGAAGTCTATCGTTATTGAATTTTCTAAATATTTTTTTATTGCACTTGCTTCATTGATGCCTTAATTACATTCAAAATATAACTATAACATTATGATGTAATTGGAAAATATCGAGGGTATTTAACAAAAAATGGATGAAAAGTTTGTAAATTATTTTAATTAATGATTTATTATGCAACATGCTCTCTAAAACTGAACGATCTTCACAGGCAATGGCAAATGCAAAAAAATCATGCGATGAATGACAAGTATAATAATAATTAATCATGCAACACAATTTCTTTAAGATGTCTTCGCTTTTTTATTACAGCTCTGTATGGTTCATATGCCAATCATTTAGAATGAAAATGTTTTTTAACCGACTTGGAAAAAGAAGGAGGTTAATGAGGAAAAGGAGGTAATAGTTCTTTCTTTCTCTCTTTCGTCTTTAAATTGTAAGGTTGTTTGAAAACTCAAACTCATACATTTATTTATCCAATAAGACTTTATAGATGATTGTATTTATTTATATATATATTTTAAATCATATTTTATTTATAACACAGTTTTAATATTTGTATTATAGTGTTTTATTTCTATAGATATCCAGATCTCAGTCGTTAAACCACCATAAAATAGATGATTACTCAAATAAGTTATCCATCATAATCATTAAAATTTTATACTGAATTTTAATATCAATTTCTTGTTCTTTGAAGACCCCCTTCCCATACTATTGGAAATCCAAAGATATCCCACACAGTTTTAGATTATGAATAACAGAAATAATAAAAAACATCATGGCTTCTACTGTGTGTTATCACTGATATAGCATTTATCATATCCTTTTATTTCATATCTCAATAAAATTAACATTAATTTCAAGCATTTGTTCTAAATACAAAATTTCCATTATACGTTACGTTATTTCAAATATTACCGCGGAGCTGTAATAAAAAATCGAAAGCACAGAAAAGAGAACACAAGAGATAGCAATGTATGAATGAATAAGAAGAGTGGGGATGGTTACCGATGCACACAACACGCGAGATTGCTCACCAAAGTAGCGCACTGCCCGCCCTGCAACAAGCGAACCCGCCGTCACTCACGCGACACTTCGATACGGTTATTTTATTGATTGATTGATTGATTGATTGATTGATTACACGACTGATTGATAGTTAATAGCGGCGCAACTTGGCTATTGGAGGTGAGGACTTAGAAAACTTGTGAATAAGGTCCTTTAGTACGAATATGAACAATTTACGTGCCTTGAGGGGAATGGTTTAGGATGGACATTATTATTTAAGGCGGAGGGGGCCGAGAACTTAGAGATAAAAACAGATCACTATGGAGGTACGGGAAGTTGAGAAAGTATGTGTTCTAACTTTATAGAGGACTAGCTGCGCCCCGCGGTTTCACCCGCGTAAGTCCGTATCCGATAGGAATATCGGGATAAAAAGTTGCCTATATGTTATTCCAGTTGTCCAGCTATCTACGTACCAAATTTCATTGCAATCGGTTCATTAGTTTTTGCGTGAAAGAGTAACAAACATCCATACATCCATACTTACAAACTTTCACGTTTATAATATTAGTAGGATAATAAAGGAACACAAGTTCCTTTAATTTTGTATCGGGGTCTAGGTAAATAAAAACACGAGTTTAAACAGGGAAGACTGACAACTGCTGATCGGGGGTCTTTGCTACTTTAACACCCTTGTTTGCTATCACTATCGTTACGCCACTGATCATTATTTAAAGAATTACGTGCAATAAAATAACCATATCCAAGGCACACATTTAGCTTAATTTTCAATCGAGCTCAAAAATCTTCAGCTTCAGTTAGTCACACAATGTCGTATGAGTTGATTGTGATAATGGTCGGGTTAATGAATCGTTTTAGTTGCTTGGGTCTGCTTCAAAACTGATGTTTGTTAATTTTTATTTAGCTAACCATGGGTTTTCTGGCCGTAATTATTGTGATGTAGTTCTAAGATTTTTTTTATTGTAGGAAGGTCTTAAATGCTTTAGTGTTTAATAATTAATATCTAAAATATCGTGAAGTCAGCTTCAAGGAAATTGCAGTCTATAATAGTACCTGACAAATCGATTAATTATTATTATATTATTATTCAAAAAGTATATTTACAATAAGTAAAGGTTATGAATGTCTTTTGTGGCTGTGCGTGTTTTGGAAAATTCATTTTTCAACAACCAAAGTGGACATTGTAAATCACGTTGCATTCTCCAAGTGAGGAAATCCAGCGTGAATCCACTGAATAGTTTCAAATATTGAGTAGGTATGTTACGTAGATAGAGAGTTTATTTTATGAGTACATAGAAGTATTTATTATCTTTAATGCAGTTAGCATTTAGTATCTGTCTGAAGTCTTGAATGTTCAACTTATAGAGAATATGAATTGTACATTGGCAATCTTCTCAAACTAATTAAATGCATGTAGAGTGAAGCATGAGCATGTAAGAGTGTATTGTACATGTGTATGTTTGTTTGCAGTGAACGGTGTCCGTGTTGAGTACTGTGTGTATTCGCGTTGCTGTGAGTGCGCTGTATTGGTGTGCGCGGTGTCCGTGTTCGATTTGATGTGTGTGTGTGTGTGTGCGTGTGTGTGTATGTGTGTTTGGGGTGTGCTCGTCTGTGACTGTGTGTGGGTACGTACAGTGCAGGCGGGGCAGTGCGGGGGCGCGCAGCCGGCGAGCTGCAGGCGGTGCGGCGCGCGCCAGTCGCGGGCGGCCCCCCCCGTTCCCCCCGCTCCCCCCGTCCCCGCCGCCCCCGCCGCGCCCGCGCAGCACCCCGCGCCCTCCTCGCACTCCGGCTCCCAGCAGTCCACCTCGCCCAACTGAAATATATTCATGTTGTATATAATTTCGCGAAATACATCCATAGCTGTTATATGTATGTTCGCTTTTTAAAACTCAGTAGTGTAACATCAGGAGTATGGGGTTTTTATCTCAAATATGCACTCACAAGGCACTCGCAGATCTGGCACTGGTAGAGCCAGCGCTCGCCGCTGCGGAAGGTGACGTGGTGCATCTCCTGGTGGCGGCAGTGGAAGCGCGCCTCGCAGTGCGGGCAGCACGCCGCCGGCGCCGGGCTAATTGACTCTGTATTGTCCAGCTGGAACGTCAACGTTTCATCTTGTATGGCATGTGAATTTTGTTCCGAGTACATTTCTCATATAATATGATTATATGACAGTAATAGATACAAAAACTTACAATTTATGATTTTTATCTTTTATAAAAAAAACGATTTGGATTGTATTCAGGTTACTATTGTCGCTATTAAAATTCTCACATAAAAAAACCAGAACTGAAAAGTTATAAATACAAAAAAAAAATATATGTTTTAATAATATATATTATAACGCCTAATTGCAACGTTAATTTTTAAAAATATGAAAAGAATAAATAAATTCTTATCATGAGGCGGACTTCGGATAATTCCATTAAGTGGAATCCCAGGAGACCTAGCGATTTTAGACGAAGCACGTTCGAAATTCGAATGCCGCCTCTTGCTTAAAAAGTAGACTGTACAGCGGGGGTCATACGGATATGGTAGTGTTGTCGAGGTCGCAGGCGCAGGGCGTGCGCGCGCACGCGGCCACGCCGGCGCGGCAGCGGCACGCGCGGCAGCCGCCCGCCTCCGCCCAGCGCGCGCCGTCCGCCACCAGCGCGCCCTGCCACGAGCAGCCTGCGCACACGCACTCGCGTCACATCATGTTCCCCAATTCGACAGCGGTGCTGACTTCATTTTTTTTGTAAATTGATATTATATGTAGCGTTCGTAAGGTTTGCGCCGTGTTGCATTTGAAAGTTTATTGCATGTGAAGAACAAGGATAGGTCTACGTCGATCTATTATTTATGTCGAGAATACGCACGTTAGTGTGTGTTCGATGTATATATTGTTATTGTGTGTTCTCGATTAACTGTGACTTGGTAACTCGCACACGATGCAATAAATTATTTACACATTAATATCACAGACAGAAGATGTTCTCGATTTTTTTTTTTATTATAATAATTTGACATTTGCCCTTCTAATGCCAATTCTAAAATACTACGCTATGAAGACGCATAACAAATTTTATTAAAAAAAATTAAAACCTTTAGAAGCATATAATAAAATACAAATCAGGCATAGAAACGTAAGCAATAACAATTTGTATACAATGGCTTAATCAGTATTCGTATACATTTCTAAATTATCATATATGTCTATATAAATGGAATAACACAAATAAATTACGCACTTAAATCACAGGGTTCTGTTTCACATTCACATTTAAATCCACCGTCAGTGTTCACGCAACGCGCTCTAGGGTGACACGTGTGGAAGCCTTCCGCGCATTCGTCCACATCTGAAATTGAGCATTCTCACCATTAGCTAGTCATGTAAACTTAACTCACTCTACTATACTCACAAAATGGTTTTATTCAATTCAAAAATGATTTTCAAAAGAATAAATCTATTACGCTAGCTATCTTCTGAGTAATAAAAAAAGTGACTGAGAGTATTTATACAAAACTGTGTAATCTCTATCTTAGTGCAGAGTGCAGGGCTTATAGAGATGAGATAATGGAAGCAGAGAGTACGGAGAGCAGAAAGATGAGAGTCGCTTATAAAGTACGGGGGAGTAGCAAAGCGTAGAGGATTGTAAAGTTATGTAGAGAGGTAGAGTGATAGAGCGGTTGAGGGGTAGAGCGGTAGAGGAGTAGAGTGGTAGAGTGGTAGAGTGGTAGAGCGGTAGAGCGGTATAGCGCACCTTCGCAGTGGTCTCGGTGCGGGTCGCGGCGGTACCCGTCGCGGCACACGCAGTAGTAGGAGCCGGGCGTGTTGACGCAGGCGGCGCGCGGCACGCAGGGCGCGCGCGCGGCGGGGTGCGCGGCGGCGCCGCTCGCGCACTCGTCCACGTCGCGCTCGCAGCGCCCGCCCGCGAACCCGCGCGCGCACGCGCACCGCTCCGGCGCCGCGCACGTGCCGCCGTTCAGGCACCCGCCCGTGCACACCGCTGAAAGAATTGATATTGTCACTACGCAATCGTGTTTTGCCACGTCATTTCAATGTATTATTGAATAACTACGTTTGGATTATCTATGGTTGGATGGGATATGTTTATTTTTGAAATAATGAATTCTGGCAAATAGATAATTAATAAATAACAAAGAATTGTTTGACGACTAAATGGCAAAGAATGTACGTACGGGTACAAGTGTAACCGTCTCCCGTGTACCCTTCCTTGCACTGGCACGTGTAGGAGCCGGGCGTGTTGGCGCACACGGCGTCGGCATGGCAACCGTGCGTCTCACTCGCACACTCGTCCACCTATAATTAGTTTGATAGATTTTTATTGTTGATATATACTTACAACAATAATTTAAGTAAACTTTAAAAAATTTAAGTCTTTTTTACCATATACGCACAGTTGAAAGAAAAAATATTGAAAATCAAAAAATATATATCTTTATAATAATAACTAGCTGTGACCCGCGGTTGAAACCGCGTAAGTCCGTATCCCGTAGGAATATCGGTATAAAAAGTGTCCAGCTATCTACGAAGCAAAATAGTATTATTATTCACCAATAGATGTCAGGAAAAAAAAAACACGAATAAAACACGAATATGACATTTTCTAAAAAAAAATTCTAGCTAGATCGATTTATCGCCCCCGAAACCCCCTATATACTAAATTTCATGAAAATCGTTGGAGCCGATTCCGAGATTATATATACAAGAATTGCTCGTTTAAAGGTATAAGATAAAGTACAAGCCAACCTCCACACAATTAAACTTGTCCCGTCTCGTGTAGCCGGGCAGGCACTGGCACACGTAGGAGCCGAGCACGTTGACGCAGCGCGTGTTGGAGTGGCAGTGGTGCCCGTACAGCCCGCCCGCTTGCTGGCACTCGTCTACGTCTGAAAATATAATTTATGTTGTTCAATAGACAGGCATAGATAATGCTTCTAGAATATTTTAAGGATCTTGGGATACACTAATAATTTCTTTGAAATTTTTGTAGTCCTATTCATTATTTGAAATTGAGTACTTGGATCGTCGAAAGACTTCTTTTAACATCTATTTTATAATAGCTAACTACAATTATAACAATTGACTATTAATAAAGTAGCTAAGCTGCTACTTGCTTTAAGCTGCAAATTATTAAATAGCTAATAGGATATATTCAGGTATTCGTAAATCTGTATTATATAACTATAAACTCACCTTCGCAAGTAAGTCCATCGCCTTGAAAGCCTTGATTGCACTTGCAAGTGTACTTCGTATTGAGATTCATACATGTTGCGTTTTCATCGCACGAATGGCCCATGCTACAATAGTCCACACCTAAAATATAGTTAAGCTTATAAAGCACAGATACAGAATACACAAGAATAATAGAAACTTTTAATTTAATCGATTAATCTGAGAATTTTTATCTGAAACCAATGGCCACTCATTGAAATATAAATATGTCCGACGCCATGGCCACATTGAATCCAACAATATTTTTCATATCATCTACAAGAAGTATGTTACCCAAACTGAACTAAAAATTGCAAGCTTTTTGTTGTAAAATGATAAAATAAATTGTCATTAAGCCCTGCACTATAACGCTGTATAGCCACCAGTAAACAATTCAATACTTAATACTTTTATACCTACATATTTAACTGACATTACGTTGAATTATTATAACTTCATGCCTCAATAGCACTTTTACGCATGATCAGCAAGTTATTGATTCAATTACAAAATAAAGTCCTAAATCTAGATAAGCTACTCAGTATCTGGACATAAACTATTGTTAACATAAAATAAGATAAAAAAATAATATATCTAGTTTAAAATTACTTGAACACAAATAATTCATCACATAAAAAGAAACATATCTAGTTTAAACAGAACCTGGCCGCAAATAAATCAGCATAAAATAAAAAAAAAAATCAATATATCTAGTTTAAACAGTACCTAGCCACAAATAAATCAGCACGCGAAGTTTATAAAAAGTCGAGAATCAAACTAAAATCACCTGGACAAAATTTACAGCACTCGCCGGGCACGGTGAACTGGTCGGGCGGGTCGCACGGCAGCGGCGGGCACGCCGTGTCGGGGTCGACGCGCGTGCACTGCATGTTGCCGTCGTGGCACACGCACTCCGCGCACTCCTTCGGCGCGAACCGCTCGCCGTGCTCGTACAGCGTGCCTTTCAGCAGGCACTGCCCTGCAACCGCGGGACGCGGGACGCGGGACGCGACCAGTTCAATTGCATGCTTTTAGTAACTCTAGCCGCGATTGTAACCCACATTAAGTGGAGAGATTTATTTCAAACTTTTCACACTTGTCAACGATCGGTAGTGATACAATAATTTCATGAGTTTTTCTTATTGTCCTGCTTAAGATTCAGGATTAAATAATTTCTTTATGTATATTGTGTATAAGAGTGATACAATTTTACATTTTTTTAATTATATATATATATATATATATATATATATATATATATATATATATATATATATATATATATATATATATTCAAGTTTTTTTTTTGTTCAGACAATCTAATCAGATCAAAGTCACGCGTTGAACGCATTTCAAGCAAGGCTTTATGGACTCTGGTACGACAAAAGCAAATAACGGTCCATGACATAAGACAATAATTTGATTTTGTAAATGTTTCCTTTGCACTGGTTTTATTAGATGTAATGGCCAATTACTATTCTTGCTTTTTGCTTTCCAAAAACACACTTGGCAGCAGACTACAATTACAGATACCACCATACAGAGTCAACAAAGAATTATTAATTGTTTCGTTCTAGAGTACAATAATAAAAAATCATGGCAGAAAAAAGCAGTTTTTCCATTTGACTAATGTTTTCATTTATGGACTGAAAATTCGTAATATGCTATAACTACAAAAATAATTATAAACATTATTTTACTTACTTAAACATGTTGGGCAGCATTCGCCCGGGTGTAATACTGGGTTTTTACATTCCGCTCTATCGCACTCCACTGGCCTGCACGTTATTTCTCCGTGCTAAAGAACAAAATAATGCTAAGAATATTTTGTTAAGATTAAAGTAAACTGTGAAAATATAAAAAAAGCTTACCACGCAAGAGCACCGATTGCAATCCTTTTGCCAAGTGGCTCCGTCTGCGTGTACGGTGCCATTGGAATAACATGATTTTTGACAATCGCATTGCTCCAACCGCGCCAAACGTGCTTCGGTACCAACAAGCTGAAAAAACATATTTTCGTTTTAAAAATATTTTTTAAATATTTTCTATGCGTTATAGTTATGTATTGAGCCGATAAAAATACCTTTAATGAGAGATCGTGAATATGGGAAGTTAATTCCTGAACTGTAGCTTGCAGCAAAGCGAATTGGCCGCACGTTGGACATTCTGAATCCAAGCCTGGACATTGGACTAAATAACCGTGAGGTCCACTAACTAATCTCACGTCTTGAAGCGTGCCCTGTAAAGAAATTAAGGTTGATTGTCTTTCGAGTTTTTGATTGAGCAGAGAAAACATATGAAAGCAATATGAAATCTTAAATCTCTCACCTTGAATAAGGAATGTTTGCTATTTCTCTGGCCGACCCAGAGGGCGAGCTGCGGCTGGGTGAAGTTCCTGTCCGGGGGCGGCAGGAGGCGGCGATAGAGCGGGTGGCAGTCCACGAAGAGCGTGGCCTGCGCGCCCGACACGGCCAGCGCCACGCGGTGCCACGCGCC
>NC_052118.1:2422227-2510403 GCF_012273895.1 Zerene cesonia | reverse complement strand
AGAGCGGGTGGCAGTCCACGAAGAGCGTGGCCTGCGCGCCCGACACGGCCAGCGCCACGCGGTGCCACGCGCCGTCCGCCAGCCGGAACGGGAACGTCTCGACGCGCGGCGCGCTGCCGCCCGCCGCCACGTAGTGCAGCCGCACCTCGTCGCGCCGCCCGCTCGACTGCAGCTCCAGGTACCTGCGCAGCGGCCCGACCTATTGCTACTGAGCTATGCATTATCGCGTTCTCGGAACCTCCCTCCGAGCGAACTGTTCCGAGGTACACGTTAACGAAGCGAACAACACATATACTCGGAAAGCGGAAGGGGACCGACCGCGAGCGGAACTCGGCTCGCTCTACATCTCAATATCGCTCGGCCGGGAGAGGGGACCATGTACCTCGGAACGAATCGCGTCCGCTGTCGACGGAGCCACTCGGTGTCTGATGGAAATAGTGAAGAGAGCGCGCCTGGCGATCCGAAAGCGAACGAAATCACCGGAGGAAGTTTATGTACCGACTCCTCGAATCTAAAGAGCGAGGGCGGGCTTAAACGTCGCGAGATATGCACGGAACCGATTCCCATGTCGCTTGGAATGCAAGTGCAAAGCCCAGCGGAGTCCCCTCGAGCGGGCGCGGGCCCGCAGCGTCGCGGCAAACATCAAAGAGAACACATAGAGGCGGGACGTTGGGGTCGGATAGACAGATACGGAACACAACACGTCAAGACACAGAACACAAACGGACGACGGCTGAGGAGCGCGGGGTCGCATGCAAGTCGGCCCACCCGTCCACACATACGGCCATGCAGAGACAATGAGCGCAATGAGTCAACGGATGGATCGAGGAGGACATTCCGAGGCACAGGACATTCCAAGATACATGATACTCCCCTATGCGCGCGCACGCATGTTCGTAGCGCCATGCGTGCGCGCGCAGCGATGTTGAGATCTAGAACTCACCGTTTGAAGCCGCCGAACGTCGCCAACTGGCCTTTTGCGTTGCTCTTCTCGTTACGCCATGGGCCTTTCTTCCGACATTCAAGACGGCACTATTTGACATTAAATTACAGTTACTAAAGTGTTCTCAATGTAATTTTATGGAAACAATAAACAATATACGTATTCATACAATATATCATGCAACACTCAATATATAAACATTTAATGTTACGCTCTTATACTTCATCGGATAGAAAAATTTTCAATAAAACTAATGTATAATATATTTATTTCATAGGGAGATTCCTGATGAAGTATCAAGGCAACATAAGCGGGTAATCGTACCTGTTGTAACCATGTGAAAACGATAGTATAGTGCCCGAGTTGGCAGGCTCTTGCCGCAACGCTGCAAGTAGTGTGAACTCGGGCGAGCGACGCAGGAGTTCCGCGGCGCGCTCAAATGGGGCTCCCTCAACCTGAAGCGACCTTGTATCTCCTGAAACAATCAGATATTATCATAGAAAACTGATTGAACTAATATCATTTTCATGTAGTAAATAATAGCTTTACAAGCTTGTGCCTGGCATTAATATAAGTTAATGCCCACGCAAATATTTTAACTATTCACTTTCGTCATCGTTACCGGCGAGAAATATTTGAACAAAATTTAATATTAGCCTCATAATATATGGTGTACAATGCAATAAATTTCGATAAAAATCAGTACATTTCGTAGAAGCAGCGTAGTATCGTAGCGCGAGGCCGCCTAACGATCGTATTTTGGTAGACGGTTGGCGTCGTGCCAACTAACTTGATCCGCTGAGATTTATTTCATTGCATGTAAATTTGAATGAAATATAATATGCAGTGTGCATAAAACTATCAAGAAGATAAAGCATCATCATATATAGAAATGAAGAAAAGTTTTTTGTTTTCTATATCACATAAAAAAAAAAATCCGTGGCTTAATTATCAAAACTGTTATTTGTATATAGATATTGCGTAATCTGATTTGAACAAAATTACAGGTAAATATTAAGGAAAAACATAATAGAAAGTTAGGTTAGTTTCACCATTTATAAGAGCGGCTGGACGGACTTGATCCGCCCCTTCGAAATGATCTTTGATTTGTTGTATTTCTCACCGTCTGAATTAAAATTATTAAAAAAAGCTTCTAAAGATTAAAAAAAGAAACAACAATCATCTACCCGGGTGGTGCCAGAGCGTAAGAGTAGGTAATAATAAATCGATTAAGGCTGTATTATATTGAAACCAGTACAAGTAATTAATACCGTGGAATATCTAGAGAAATAAAACAGCTTTTGTTTTTTTTTGCTATTTGAGTACCGAGTAGGTACATTACATTAAAATGAAAATTCGTGCACATTTTAATGTTTCTTAAAAAACAAGAAACAAAAAGACAAATGAATGAGTTTGACTTTCCCAAGAAAAATAAAATAAAAGACAATACCGCTTGTAGAATGTTTGCCAAAACCAATTTTGATTCCATTTCTTTAAAACACAACACATACAACATAATAAATAGGTTTCATTATTCGGTAAGTAGGTATTCATTATCTGTGATTAATTTTTTTTTTTTCTCAAAATATTTTGCTAAAACATTCATTCGTATCGTTTTGTAAATGCAACAAATCTATGGTTATTATATAATAGTTAGGTTTAAAACAAATACGCACTAAAAGCGCAATAAGTTTTAAATTAAAAAAGGGGAAGGGAGGGTGGGAAAGAAAATAACATGTGAATAAGGCGATGGGCCCCTTGAAGGGTAAATTGTGCAGAAAAATTTATAGGGAAGCCTATAACGGACATGAAAATTGATTTATACTTAAACCTATGGTTTACAGTTACGTCCGTATGCAGTTCCTTTATTTTGTTTACAAAAGTAACCATTAATATTTTAGGCACATGTCTACTACGTTCGTAAAAAATATGATATGAAACAAATCGAATAATTATATGTATCTTTTTTATGATACACTCAAGAATGCAATCTTTTCAAAGCACAGTCTATCGACAATTTCATACATTTCATTATATTTCTTCGGTCCTATCTTATTCAACAGATACTCGTACAAAGACCAAAATAGGTGGTTTATTTATAAATCCAATGAATATCATTTTCATTTTCATTGTGGGAGTCGAGCACGCTTCGGCACGAATTGGGCCAGCTCGCATCGGGGAAGTACCACACCCCCACAGAAAACCGGCGTGAAATAGTGGCATGCCACTGTGTTTCGTACGGTGAGTGGGGGAGCCGGAGGCCCGTTTCCTTTTCCTCACCCGTCCTAGTCCATTCCTTCTTTCCAGTCGTTAATCCTTTCCTTTTCCCTTACCCCATAAAAGCGGGCAGCACATTCACAGAGGTACTACCTTTGCGAATGTTTATGGGCGGTGGTGATCGCTTAACATCAGGCGAACCACCAGCTCAGCTGCCCGCTATGACATAAAAAAAAAAAAAAAAAAAAAAAAAAAATTCCAATGAATATAAAGTTTCAAATAACTGCACTTCTCCGATTAAAGCCATCCACTACTAAGTTTTAAAGACGGATATCGAAATGGTTTTAGTTTACATAAAATATTTTGTACACAAACTGCGGGAGGGGTATGACGTGAACCCTCACTCTAAGTTCGTTCACCTTTCAAGAATACGTTGATAATATTTTGATTACTTTATAAGAATTTTTTTTTTAAATACATTAACAACGTATATATATAATAACAATTTTTATTAAGTTCTGTTCTGCACTCTTCAAATATTTTTAATGAATAAGCTTAAAAATATCTCTCATTACTCACAAGTTATTTATTGGAAATAATAAAGGTTAAATAAGCAAATAGAACTGATTGTAAAATAAATCCTGACACTTTGAGACTCCTATCTCCCCTCTGGAGGTTCCTATAATTTCAATTAAGCACTCGAACCCTCTTCGGGTTGGGTAAAATTACAAAGGTAAGGTAAGTAATGTTTTTCTATGATTATAGTGTATTAAATATGCATGTAAAAATGTTTCGTCTTCATAAATTAGTTTATATTTTGGGATTTGAAAAATACGTATTTAATATTGTATTCATTGAGTGATAATCTACATCTGATCTATACCAACCATATTACGTGGGTTTGGATCTAATAAAAGTATATATGAATGCAATTTAATAATTTACTTTATACAAAAATATGCTTATTGTGTATTATCTCAGATAAAACACGTATAATAACTGTAATAAATAATAAACATAGACAACATGGAATATTGTCCCTTACAATATAAATTTATTGCAGTGAAATGATACCGGAATTAGAATGATTGTTAACAATAAATATGCACCCCAATAATGTTTTGGTTTCATTAAATCACCCCATAAGCAAAATTTAGCGAGATACAAATATTAGCATGGCTTTGTAAACATTATGGAATGGCACCCCGCCATGAATGTAGTTATTGGCTCTCGTATGTTACGTGTGAGGATTATAAATCTTACACTAAGCTGCTCTGATCGCATTAATTTTTAGGTAAAGTAAGTTAGGTAGTGAACAAACGTAGTACGATACTATGTTGAAAATATATGAAATTATTCTATCTGTAATTTATTGCCATCATGATTTTATCATTAAGGTACAATTATTATTTAAGCAAACGAATGTACATCATCTGATGTATTAATAACAATATGGGTAATGAAAAGTCACCGCATCCTGAAAGATGTATCAGTTCTATTCAAAACTATACCAAAATGAAATTAATAAAAAAAATAACTCCATGAAGTTTCGGTGTCATTATCATACTTTAGTCATTAAATAGCAGCTTTGGTGTAGCATTGAGCCGTCAAGAGCAGAAACGAGTGGTGTGAAGTGCTACTGCCATTGCCACTCACAAAAGAAACGCGAAACGTATTTCAATTTTGTTTACACTGTTATGACAGGCGCGTCATACTCATGGCATTACATCTTTAAAAATGAATTGAAATCTAATTTTATCACTGCCATTAAATTAATAATTTTCATACCACTGAAGTCAAAAATGATGATCATATAAAAAAAACATTTCAAACACGAATATGTATTTCATACTAAAAATACAGACATATATCAAAGCACTTTTTCATTAAGACTGCTGAGGACAGCAAAATTGGAGCACAGCACCACAATACAAATCTTAATCACAGCATTCTGCTTTGCGAGATTAATCTCTCCGACCCAGATGTCGCAATCGACCTGTCAATGTAGTGCCGAGTACACAATGGACCAACGTTTGACACCCCGAGATAATGCGGATCCCCGCTAACTAGAGATGGACCCTTCGACAATTATGACAATGTGTGTACTGCCTAATGGTGCGATTTGTGGAGTGTGACATTGGAAATCTGGTTCACGACGGCAGCCATGCTTTTGATAAATTAATTTTATACAAATGACAGCAATTGGAATGATGTGTTTTCAAACTATGCGTTAGAAAGAGAGAAACGTTATATCTTAACAGAACAAAAGGAGTAGAACACGGATGTAACAAATGATTTCCATAAGCTTTATACGACAACAGCTTAGTAATAAATTAATGGAGGAGAAAATTGAAATGAGAACAATCGTAACGTCACATCTTCCCCGTTGTGACCATTGCAGGAATATAGGGCGGGGATTGGGAATATTTGCCGGTGGGATTAGCGTCGCTTGGTGGTTAATGGCTTGTTCGGACCGGACTGCTTAGGGATTACGGTCTATTCATTTGTGTGGTTAAGCCCGGTGTGTCGAAAAATGATTTAACAAATCACGTTCTCATAGCCATTTAAGTTTTGGTGTGCGTATCGATAAACTCATACTTAGTTTATATGAATATAAGGAAACCTTGTTTATTACGATAATTTTTAGGAATTCGATTTTTAAAACATAATCTGAAATAAAAAAGGGCAAAATGGCAGACATAATGAACCATATAATTTATATCTGTTTTTCTAGGACGCTTGTTAAGTGATGTGGAATCAATATTATTACAACATTCAATACTAACAACGAAAATATGTTGCAAAAATCCATGCAAGTTACATAGGTATACAACGACTGATTGCATTTGTCTATTTTTTATAACAGACACATAAAAATGTTATTTTTAATACATTAAGCACGCCCTTTTTATATTTAACGATTGAAACGTAAAGACGCAAACGTAAAAATAGTTGATAAGAATTGACATGTAATAGAAACGGCATCACGTATATGATAACAGACATTAAAGCACAGGCGCGCCCGACTCTATTACCTAGTATTAACTGCACCTGAAATGTATTGCACCTCCAATGTTTACGATTCCATTAACGGCAAGACACATATTATCGGACGGCACCCTTTGAGTCGTGTTGAATGACATTATAATTTTTCATTTTTCTTTCTAGTTGTAATATTTTTTATTTATCATTTTTCTCTGATATTTTCAGTGATCACTAAATTACGTAACGGTAAAGTTAACATCATGTATAAATAAATTCCGTAAAGAAGATTAAATGAGTTGCTATAATTGTATATTGAAGAAGAATAAACTAGATATACGAAGAAAAAATGTTTTCTATATTAGTTTCAATAATACAATATTATTTCAAATGATCATTGTATTTAGTAATCTATCTAATCTAGAATCCCAGGGTACCTTCTAGGGTGTAAGCGGTTCGCGGTGGTTGCATTCCAGGGACGATAGTGACACCAGCTCGCGACGTGTTGTGCAGCGACAGCGCGGCCAACAGGTCAAGCTCGGTGGCTGTAACAAGCAAATTTAATTAATTTAACTTTCATTTTGTTTTATATAAACAAGGGCAAATCTAAGTTTAGATTAGTAATGTTAGTTAACTGAACCTAAACCTAATAAACTTTTAAACCGCTGAACTGAGGGATGGTAGAAAAAAATAACATATTTCATACCAAAAATGCGAACAATCAATCGCATAACATAAATGACATAACATGACGAATACCATATAATTACAATTCTACATAACAATCAAATAATACATCATAAAAATTATTATGCATTAAATGAATACTACATACATACATTTAATTCAATTTATGATCAGGATAATTATCTTCATCGTTCATGAAAAGCTTACTATTCGTTATATTAAAACTAAAGGGGCATAAAATAATAATTGGAATAGAAAAATATAAAGATGAGCCTATTATTAGGTTATGACTTATTATTCTTCTGAATATTTAGTATCAATAAACGTTTGGCCTACATTCCGATGATCGATATGCGTAGAAGGTCCCCGAAAATGTGTCCATCGATTCAAGAAAACTTTCCACGATAAGTCATTGACCAATTAGGATTTTTGTAAATTTAGCATTTGATTTTGTCGATAGAACATTGGAAATTGTACTGAATTAAGCATTTGCCATTTTATGCGCTTATTATAAATAAGTACCGGTTCTTCTTAAGTACTGCTGCAGGAAGAAATTTTACGATAAGCATACCCCGCAATTGATTAAAATATAAATGATTAGATATGATGTAAACATAGGATTGTAAAGTTCAAGCAACTATAAATAACATCCATTTTCTCGTTGTAAGCTTGTTTGTAAGACGTCATCTATCACTTTGTAATACCCTTCTACCGTAATACAAATCCGACATTGTTGTATATATTGTAAGGAAGACAAAGATTGTGTGATATTGTTTTAAATGCAATTTTATTATATGATACAAATAAAAAAAATTTAGTGCATCTATATTATTAATTGTTGTTCCATATTTTATTAGATGTTCGTCTTAAAAATAGATTAAATAATTAAAACGTAACTCTAACGTAATTCTGGCACATCTCTCCTTCAGTGATAATTGAAAAAGGAAAATTAATAAGTCGTAGTGTTTTCATTATACTAAGACATAATTAGAATTTCTTGCCACATACTAAAACGAAATACATTTTCTTATTTTATTTTTGTGGAAAAGGAATGTTTAAAGTGAAAAAGATATCAGTAAGTTTAATAATCACGTAAAGAAAAATAATAAGAGGCTCGTCCTAATAATCAATTCAATCTCTTTGTCAATTCTTTTATACACAGACCACTCCGTCTTCACTTCATGTTTATATAGCTTAATGCGAAACTTTATTTCGGTAGTTTTCATTGTATTAGAGGTATTTCCGAGAAATTATGTTTAATAAACAACAATCATATCATTTATATTTTATATCATTTATAAATAAATTTATTAAAAATGATAATGTACTATCAGTCACGATAACCCGGTCACGTAGCTTTACGTAGCGCTCGTAGAATTGCTACGAGACAGCCTGTCGCTTTATTTTCAATATATTTATTTGAAGAACTGCGACGACACAATATATTCGATAATAAATTAACTGAATCACCGAAATTATTTACCACGTATACATGAAAATCACAGTGATTAACACTATAGAAATGTGCATACATTTTAAATGCCAGTAATGGGAGCTAAGGTGCTTAAGGGTGTTATAAATTACTTGTTAAGTTTATTAAAAATATTGTTAATTGAATTATTTACAAATTTTTCACATATTTAATTACTAAATGAATGAATGTCATAAAAACCTTTACACGAAAGACAGACGGTAACAACTAACAACACGCTAAACGTTATTTATAGAGAAAAGCTAAGCGTTTAGTGAGAAGTGTGCTAGTGCTAATTGACTGAGGGGCGTAGGCTCTCGCAGCAACTTCAATTAAATAGCGTCACGGCTCCGACGAGACCTCTTGTCTCCCTTCACCTCCAATTTGTGACGCCCATAACAGAATCCTTTAGGGCTAACACGATTACGTAATGTATTTTTATTCGCCTTTTATTGTGCATAACGTGCAAGTACCAATTCTGGTAGGGAGATAATTCTGACATTTCATTTAGTAATTTAGTAAGTAATTATGCTTTACATTATTTCCGGTATTAGCATATTTCCTCCTTACTTGTTCAGGTGACGATTTCACATTGTAATTATTAAACCTTCACGTCGTAGATTTGCGTGCTGGCTAACCTAACCTAACCGTTATAAATATTATTAATAAGACTTTTTTAACTTTATTGAACAGAGTTTCACGAGGTGAAGAATGAGGCACAATTTTTATTTATATATGTTACAAGAAAATGAAATTCATCTCATTGTGTTGATAAATACATAATTTAATAAAAAAAAAATCCAAACAAGGGTAACCTATTTTTGTAAAATTATTAGGATATTTATTATTAACGTTAATTTTCAGAAATTAATTTATTTCCAAAAACAAAAAATAGTATTGTTAGTAAGCAACATTTAACTTTCGATTGTAAATCTTTTTAATTCTTTTTTTAATCTAGAACTTGTACAATACGGTAAAATATCCTACCATATCATTTAGATATATAATCATAGACGACAACTGAATTATCAATTACATTAATTCATAAACTAAGATGACTATTATCCAAATGTGAAACTTTGTCGCTCATCACAATGTCGATTATGGCCTAATTTACGAGTAGACTTTGAGACAGCCCTGCCGCCGGCGCCGCTGCGTCGCCGACTCGTCTGGTCTGTCTCCAACCAAACTGATACAATGCGACGCTCCAGATTGCCTCATAAACTGCCGACTACCTACTGAGCATTGTCTTTAAACTTAGTATCAATATAATACACTGCATATCCGTAGGGTAGAAAATGAAAGAGGTTTTATAATAAGAGTCTACATTTCGACTGCATAACGCAGAACGGGATTTAGATCATCACTACATAGTATAAAATAAAGTCGCTTTCTCTGTTCCTATGTCCCAATGTATGCTTAAATTTTTTAAACTACGCAACGGATTTTTATGATTTTTTTTTATGGATAGAGTGATTCAAGAGGAAGGTTTATGTATATAATAACATCTATTACTACTCCGAATTAACGCATGCGAAGTCGCTTTTTCTGTATGTATTAAACATGGTGTTATCACCGAGGAACATTTATAACAGCCATAAACAGATGGGACGTAAAAACTATCAGTCATAAAAACTGCTTCAGTTCCAAGAAACTGCGATAGAATTGCATTAAGTTTGCAGTATTGCATGAAGAATTTACTGCTCTAACGTAAGTTACTACATAAGTTCTAATCCAGAAGATTTAAAGTCTATAAAAGTGGTGAGTAATTACACAACCTACAAGTTTACCGTAACAGTGTTGCATTCGCTACTGCAATTTTATGGTGCGGAAACGTACGAATATCGCGATATGCATTAGTCTGGCAGCAATAAAATTCCAATCAGTTGTTTTTCAAGAGCAATTAATTTGTAGTAACCTTTCGATGAAACAAATTTTATTAGAGACGAAATAATTTGTATTCTAGTTGCAATTTAAAGAACAATATCACGTTCTATGGGAATACGATAATTAATACAATAAGAATTTAATGCTCTTTTATAGCAAACTAGCAAACCCGGCGAACTCTGTTTCGCCAACAGATGGCTGTATGTGAAAAATGATTTTCCCGCTTTTCTGTTGAAATTTTTCCTGAATTTTCTTTTTTTTAATTTTCCTGAAATTTTTCCTGAGTTTGCTATAAACCTCACGGAGCCCGAGACCTTTCCAATGAATGCAAAACCGTGGAAATCGGTTCGTGCGTTCTGGAGTTATAGCGTCAGGAAGGAAAACCCGACTTATTTTTATATAGTAGATATATAAGATTCAAAATGAAATTTTGGTAAGAAAACATTTACTATATTCATCAAACAATCGTATTCCCTAAAATTTCATTTTTCAAAATCAAAGAAACGTTTTATTTGCAATGTTACCTTCTCTTATTATTAATATTGTGTTCGTTACAGTATCCCAGCAAAATTAATGGTTCAAAAAATACTAGGAGCATTTTAGCACGATACGTTGAAAACGGTGTATTATTACAAAAGCTATTCATCAAAATTGGAAAGGCAATTAACGCTTCGCCATTTTCATGCCTTTAGTCTTAACGAGACGGAACAATTTGGTTCACCAACCCTTGTCATAGACAATTAATTAGTTTAATTACAAATTTTATTCGCGGTATTTAGTCACCACTTTGTGGTATTTTCAATCAATTAATTACACTAAGAACGATTGTTTAAAATACATATTAACTAAAAAATTATCGATAAATATTGTTGACGTAATGTCGTACGTAAGTTATGGCATAGAATCCACGACATTATCGACACTACACTTTTAAAACGAACATTATAAATGATATAAATAGACATAACAAACGAAACTATCAGATGCCTATAAAAGTACCTTTTTGGCAGTAAAACTGCGACACAAGAGAAACAATATTTCAAGTCACTTTGAGACGTACACGAAAACGCTTTATACGAACTACGTATAATATTACTCACCGACACTCCACTCCATGTATTTGTTATTACTTTCTACGAACGGTGATACATTGTACGTGAACTATCATTCACTGTTTTTTTTTGTACATGATTTAAATTTGTATTTGCCGACCGTTTGAATTACAATATAATTATTTATACTTGCACTGCTACATGTATTTGATATTTATTCAACATTAAATACCGGTACTAAACATATAGTACACATAATTTTTCTACTCGATTTGACTATAAGTCCCTTCGTAATCCGAGACAAAGTGTAATCGACTATAGTATTAGCATACTCTATGCAGTTCAGTGAATTATGCAAGGGTTAATAACAATTAAGGGAAGTCCTTGAAGGCAGTGAAACCTGCCCGGAACTAAATTGACCATATGGCAAGTTAATTATAATATTTATCGGTAACCAGAGACGGAATTGTGTTCACACGTTACTGGTTACATAATAGTAAAAAAATAAGACGCGTGTCTGTGTGTAATCGGACACGAACATTAATTTGTGTCTCTTTTTCATTCGATTGATCGAAGAAAATCTGTTCTATAATAATAATACTATGTATATGTTGAAAGGACAGTATTGACTCAATTCAGAAATCAATCTTTATTCTTTATAATATTATGAATGACTCTAAACATTCAATTTTAAAATTCTTATGCCTTAAGTTCGATTGAACCGCGTTCTACATATTTTTCTCTTTAGCTTATCATTAATCAGAAATTTATCTTTAACCCCACATGTGATTTACATACAAGAATATTTCTATTCATAACATTCTATTCAACATGTTTTATATTAAAAAGCAAGTAAAGCCACACGTCTTTTATGAACACAGTAAAGTACAAAGGGGAGGGACGCTTTGAGTCGGCGGCATATGTCACGCGCGTGCCAGTTTGCCGTCTCTACTTACATTTGTTTTTTGTGATGAATGTAGTCTCCCTTAGTTTACTAGTTACACCATTGTGCCTTATTCACTATTTCCTGCCTTTTTTTGGAAATCAAGTAAATTTACAATAGTACAAAATTTATAACAATCATTAAAAATATGAAAAGATGGTATCCCATATTTAATTCTTTTTTTTTAATTTACATTAGGGTAATCTTACCATTATAACGTATTTAATATTTTGGAGATATGTTTATTATGATATACTTAATGTTTATATCTATACACAGATTAAATAAATTCGTGATTATTATACCTTGTAATTCAAGAACGCCAAAAAAATATAAAGTATAACGGATATTTTCGATTGTAACTGTGTTTCTTTTAATATCCACAAATTCTTTAAAATATTAAAATATTATTTTAATTTGATGCATTTTATATATACCTAATAAGGAAGGAGGTCGTCGTAATGCGTACTACATTTTCATAATGATGTCACACAAATAAACATTTTCTAATCAACAATTGGCCCATTGACCTTCCTATAGCAATGTTTCGTATCGAATGACCATCAGGTGATATGTTAAAAGTGTTTACTCGATTTCTAAGCATTGCGGTGGTCTGCCTCGTTGCTTCTTAATTGCTGACGCACTAAATACAGAACAATCGCATGTGAACAATAAGATTACATCAGATGCAACAAATTCACTGTTTGGATCGTTATTAATATACACAGATTGAAAATATAAAAAGTAAATCCTATAACATTATTATTATTTGATTATACTCAAATAAATTAAATAGTATTAATAATATTTGGGTTTCATGTTATACAAAATATGAAGTTATGTTAGTTTAATAAGCTAGTTTGATAATGAATACGACATTGAAAGGAAAAATATCGAAGAGGATTTATAAGCACCATTTAAGTACTACAGCATTGTACTATACGTACGAGTTTGTGTCTCGCCCAAGGCTGTAAATAGAAAACTAATGCTTAAAAAAATCAAAGCGCACTAACAGATAACTATGATAAAGTAGGCTTGTCCTTGTCGCTGCATACAAATTTACATTACCAAAATATCATGTTAGAAATTAGAATAAACGCAGGATTTTGGAATATTTTGTCCGTTAATAAGGCTACTGGGGTGAGCCGGCGACCCGGTGTCCGACAGGTGGCGGACACGCGCCACTGCGCCCCCCGTGCCATATCGGGCCCTAGACCATACCGCAACTGGACTTTGATGCTTTTTTATTTAAAGCTATGAGCTAGTGACGATAAAGCTTCTGAAATTCTTATACAAACACAACTCAATAAAATTTGGTAAAATTAGCCTATAGCTATTCGTTATTTTTTACAATTATTTTGTTGTCTAAAATGACATTACTATAAACTAATACAAGATGAGGTAACATACTAAATATTCATTTCATTTGACGCCATACGCGACTGGACCGTTATTTTACCATAAGAGAACAATAAATCTCATAAGTGAGTATATATTTCAATGTTGATATTTGAAATTCCGATATCGGCCGTCCTTCAAGCACCCTTGCCGACACTTGCAAATAGCATCCGGTGACTTAGATTATGTTAATATTTAAAATGTTAGCCGACGTAAACGTTAGACTACGTCAGAGCTGAAGTCACCTGTAAAATATTAAAATTCCATAAACTAACGATAACAAAAGCGTATGTACTAATTTTGCTAGTATACATATGTTTTTTTTATTTTTTTTTTATACGAGTGAACATACGTTCCGGGGGTTAGGTTAGGTTTGTAGTTACATAAAGTTAAAAAGCATAACACCTACATATTTGTACTTTTATTCCATGGTATTTATAATCCCTTATCAAATATATCTCTCGATTGCGTTACTTCGTTTTATAAATCAAGTTCGAGTATATCATATTTTATACCACGTAATGTTTCTAGTTGTATTTGAATTAATACAAATTTACTCCAGGTTATTGCCGCAAATTGGGCTTGTATTCCAACGCAGTCGGTAGAGTCTTTGACACTTTAAACTTGACAGTGGGGCACGCGTCCGCCGGGTAATCCTGCGCAAACATCACGGCTGATAGCGCTTATCGCACGTGCTATTGTTACCGGGACGTATTACTTCCTCGAACACTATTTCTAACACTAAACTACATCGAGCACTATTTAATGTTGAGAACTGAGAAGATTCTTATTGCTATTTGATCTATCGATCATTGATTTCGCCAATTAATATTTATGTTTGCAATTTTTCAAAGGGGTAAATGTTATGCTAGTACTTATCAATTAAATTAATCTTCTTTTGTATTTTATATTTTGTTTTCTTTAAACATGGACTTTAAATAAAATAATCGTATAAACCTTAAAAAGCTATTGATGCAATGGTTTTCTTTACTTATCAATTTTATTTATTTACAGTTGTAAGATAATTTATACATATTACATCATAACATTTTAGACCCCTTAAATGACTCGACATTAAGTAACCGATATAAAGTGTAGCCTATAACGTTTATTGGCTTTTGAACATGTGCTGTAAGTATCCAAAGTTGGTTGAGGGACGAGCAACCTGTTATTACGTCACACTCCACCCCGCTTCTATCCGTTATCAATAGTTATAGTTAAAAATGTTGATCGACACTATCCAATTTAATTAATACATTTGCAAGTTACGGCGTGCCGTCATTCACGTAAAAAAATTTTCACGTAAAATTATATAAAATATGAATAATTATTATACAAAATACAAGTGAATAACGCAAACAACGACCAACATCTACAGGCTAACTTTTTACAAATCTTCGAATAAACATAGTCTCAGCTAAATAAATACCTACAGGCATAACGAGTTTCTAGCTTTTCTAACGTTTTACATGTAAAGAGGTGCAAAAGAACGACCATGAAAAAACTATAAATTTTAAATAGACGATTAACGTAGAATATTATTGGTATGTATCTGTGGTTCCGTTAAGCTTTAAGTTTGTATACTGTAAAACGATAGATTCAGAGATTTTTCGATTTCGAGGAGCGTAAATATAAACACATTTACTTTCAAATATAATCTTTTACGAAAATGTATATAATAATTACATTAATAAATCAATTAAGAAACCACAGAAATAGAACATTAGAAATATTTTCAACAAACTTACGCTCCATAAATGACTCATGATAATAAGTAAATTTTAAATATGCCAATAAACGCATACATTAACTACGATAAAATAAAGATGTAATATTATAGACAACACAAATGTAAATAAACTGACGAAGCTAAATGAAATTCATTTGTCCCGAAGCACCCTTGAACCCGCGGGGGAAAATTCGTTTCACTTGCGAAAAGACGTGATTCAATTTGCCCAAGCGTTGATTAGATAAATAACAGCTGGACCACGATACCCTATAATGAAGTCGTGTGCCGGAATTAACTAATTCTTCCGTATATAATTTATACAAATTACCACTTATAATTACATTACTCATACAAAATCTCATTCAAATATTTCTCGTAAATAAATACTTCTTACACCATAAAATGTTAATGGTAATAATTAAGAACATACTTTTACGGATTTAATGAGTATAAAGGCAAATACCGCAAATAGTACAAATACTAGAAAATATATGGCTCCCTTGAAACCAAGTCCCAAGGCGTCGCCGTGGACATCACAAATTATTTACGCAATGTAAATTCGACCCAATTGCCTCGTGGGCGTTCATAATAAAGTGTATGTGGAATCACTCACATACTAAATACGTGAAAGATCGATAGTATTTGGACAGTACAAGGCGCGTTGCCGCGCAACACCGTAGACGATGCACGGGGTGGCTCGCAGGCCTTGCATTGCGTGCAAGAGCCGCGGCCCACGGGTAACTACACATTAGTCTTCCATGATTATCCAATCCCTTAGCCCAGCCTTTTTACGTCTAGACACCCTTACAGACTATACTTCTACTTAAGTACCTGCTAACACTGAAAATGGTAGAGTTTGTGTTTGATTTTACACGAGTATTATACATTTAGAAATTAAAGGTTTTTAACGCATTTTAAACGCGATTTATTCATTATATTATTATTGTGTTTGGCTTAAAACATTACGTTTCTCTTTTTAATAATGCAGAGTTTCATTATAATGTTACAGAGTACGGACGTCTAAATGAAGCCTACGGATGGCGATATTGGCTCTTATAGACGCAAAGAGAATAGTTACTTGAAGTTGAACTTAATGTTCAAAGTATTTCGATGGCCGTGAACGTTGTACGAGGTCAAAATAGATTCGAAGCACCGCATTGCGCTCTATGCGACACCTGCAACGCAACATATTTTATCTTATTGCAATTCAATATAAGTATTTTCATGCATGTTGGTATAGTCAGTATGACACAAATTTCCGACCTAAATTTCTTATTTCAGGACCACCTTTTTATTTGAATACAACTATACAGTAGGCTTTATTAGGTACATTTATAATATTTCAATTTTTCTCTGTATAAAATTAATCATTGAATAATCATATTGACTAAGTTTCGTTTGCCACGCAAATAGAACTAACCTAACTTCTATTCCTACAAATATTTAACTATCACCGATCACGAACTAGCTCAGCAAACCGAAGAACTAATCACGTCATCAGTTCTACGTACGAATAATGAGATAGACATAATATTATTCCTGGTATTTTTTCATGGAAATTAGGTGGAAAAACGCGGCTTACATGTTTTATTTATTGAGTTTGCTACTGTTATCGGCGCCAATGCCAAGGTGTCGATCAAATTATAATGGATTTACTGATTTAATTTTAACAATATCCTTGGTTGCTATGTGCATACTTGTGACACAGGTTAATTTATTGCACTGTTTAAATATTTAAATCCACTCGTGTATGTAAGTAAAAATATAGCTATAACTCATAAATAACATGAAAAACTATTTCAGAATGATAAATTACATTTTAAATACCTAATTGAAGGGAAACGATGTGGTAATAAAGTATTAAGCTAAAAGCACGCACGCATGACCCATAAATTTTTAGTCATATAAGATTCGTGTAAACCTAAATGAGAAAAGTTTTCGACACACTATACTATTCATAGAACCATGAATTTGATAGATATAGGATGAGTTATGTATCGCATTGAAGGAAGGCAGAATTTATGAAATACAACAAACAAGAAAACTTGTCATTAAATACATGAATAAGAAAGGTTTATTCTATCTTTTGCCCGCGGCTTTGCACGCGTTATATTCGGAGAAGTTTAATAGATGCTATTATACATATAACCCTTCCTCTTGAATCAATCTATCTATTAAACATAACCCTATCAAAAGCCGTTGCGTAGTTTTAAGATTTAAGCATACATAGGAACAGAGAAAGTGACTTTGTTTTATACTATGTAGTGATTGTAATTTCGGGTTCGGGTTATAGCACTCGTGAGAGCCATTTATTTGCTGGAGATACAATTTTTATTAAGAAATACTCAAACTTATGTGAAAAGTTTTATTATAATAAAATTCATTTTTATTCTTATATGCTGTATATAAGACGAAAATGATTGATGTGAAAAGAAGATGATGATAGGAGGTCGAATCCTAATTTGCTTTTAGGAAGCACGTAATTTAATAAATACTGCAAATTAATATCAGCATATTCTACTTATCTTCTTAATTTTATATATAGAAACTACATATTTTTAAAGCCATTCTTTAAAAGAACTGCTAAGAATTATTTCCGCGTCTATTATTGCAGAATACAAAACCAAAGCAATAAAATCTAATCGTTCAATATCCCAGTATATCATCCCAACTAAACTAAATATCAATTTGAAAACGTTTCACGATAGGGACGGAAGCTAGGGGCAGTGTATCGAACTTGGGGGAAAATGAAAGATACTCGTAGAGGGTGCAATATGCAATTCAATATGTGATTTTTCTTATACACTCTTTACAATGACAGAGATAATTAATTTTATTTGAGGATGATGTTGTAAATATTGAAACTTGAATGTAGATTCAGTAGATTTTTAAAATATTTTCCACGGTTGTAATATCGATTAATGCAAAGAAAAGAAATATATTTTTATAAGTATCAAAACAGACGGTATCGTTATTATAACATGGAATTATTTTGACAATAGATTTTACTAGCTGCGCCTCACTGTTTCACCCGCGTAAGTCCGTATCCCGTAGGAATATCGGGATAAAAAGTTACCCATATGTTATTACAGTTGTCCAGCTATCAACGTACTAAATTTCATTGCAACCGGTTCAGTAGTTTTTGCGTGAAAGAGCAACAAACACACACACACACATCCTTACAAACTTTCGCATTTATAATATTAGTAGGATTTAACCTTTTGGACATTATCCGACATTCGGTGCTATAATTGTTAGTGTAGTGTAGTGTATACTGTTATCAAATAGTTTTTATTTTCATTCAGAGCATGTCATTATGACACTTTCTTTCAGTAATAAATGATGGAGATTGAAGTTTCGTGTACTGTAAAGCATAATATAGCTCGTAGACATTCCCCACGGGGCGTTCAACACGCGAATATTACCTATTACTCCTACGTACCTTACGTGCAACCCTGTGTTATGCATTGGGCCGACGAACCCTGGCAATCTTACTTTCTATATTTTTAAAATGACAAGTTAGTTTTTAATTTAAATTAAAGACAAATTTTGTCTTACGTTACACGTGTTTCTATTTTATCATTTATCCAAAAAATATTTTTTATTAGTACTATAAAACAATAGTTCGGTTTGAATTAACGGCCTGCAATGCTTTCGTCGCGATTACGCCCGTTTTAATGTCGCTATTAAGGTGGTTTATTTTCAAAGTTTTTTATAGCACGACACTATAATATTTTACGCAATGCATCAGAACTATTTAACACAACACATCAATATATTTAAAACATATGCATTAGATAAATTTCACCTGTTTTTTTAGTTCAAAAAAATAATTTAATACATTTTTATAAGAAGCACGTGCCTTATGTAACTATTTCAATAGCGGACATCGCGCAGGTTATTGCTTTTGTATTTATTTTGTTCGGTCAACAGTTCCCACGCCTAAGTTCTTGGAAATTGAATCATAAGTTATAACAACGTTTTTCACGAAGCTACAATATAAAATATTTATAAAGATTATTTAAAATAAATTGACTCTAATGTACATTTCATTTGATTAATTATTGTCGATAGCTGTAAACTTGTATGTAGATATGTAAACTATTTAAATAAAAAGTAATAATTACATGAGCATTTAATATTCAACGTGATGATCTGATTCATATTGTTATAGTATAATAACTGCTATCAGACTCAGATTATTCTCTTTAAACAAATTTGCCAGATAAGATAATCCACGATAGGTAAGTAGAAAATCCGACGCTAAGAGGTAATTGTATTATGCATTGGTAAAAGTTTGCATTACGAGTTTAAATATGAATAACGTACAATTATTTCTTTTAATAAATCAATTATAAATATTAATAACATTGAACATCATCTAATAGGATATAACCTAACTAAAATATTCCGAAATTTTAATCACTTTTGGTGCTGTATAACACATACATTCTTGTAGATAATATTTTAACGTTGACGAATTTTTACAGCTCAGTTACATTTTATGGGAGTACCTTGAAGTTATATTCGATAACCAAATGAACAGGCAACGGTATGAATATCTTACATAGCTCTACGTCACGCAATAATTCAACTTCATTAACGAAAAAAAATTCTTTCTTTTTCTTTCCTCGAAATTCTTTGGGCTACGGAATTATTCCGATAAAACGGCAATAGAATATAAAATTTGAATGCGACGAGAGCGGGGCTGACGATAAAAATTCAATGCGGTAAAGTAGCTTACGTAAGGCGGGCGATGTAGACGCCTACGAAAGGCAAGCTCATTCACATGCTTTATTTAATAGAATTGTTCCCATCTGTTTCCAAACTCTAATGAAACTGTAAAAATATGCTATTCTTCAGCAAGCTCATGTATATTCCTCAAACATTTATTTTAAGTCGATTCGGAAACATCTCAGCGAACTCATTGTATTTAATCCGAACCTAAATTTTAATCAAAGAAACATAATATCATTTCCATTATGTTTGCTATGACATTATGTAGATATTTAATTGTACGCGTTCCATATATTCATGGTGACTGTTCATGAAAAGTTGCAGGTAGAGCTGGCTCACAGCCAAACCTAAATGACTATGTTTGGCTCTGGCTTATCATTCCATTGGCCTATTAAACGTACGAAAAGAAGTAGAGCAGTCGATTGTAACTGAGTTTCAATAGATCATTGCAGTGCTAGTTCGAAGGATTAACGAGTTGAAAATGCCTTGAGCTTAGTGCCAAGGACTTGCACTTTAGAACGATTGTACATTATGGATATTTTTTCGCCTTTTATATCGTAAATATTTTTATAATACACTACAATTTTTACAATGTATTGTATAATTGTGAAAGAATTGTTCTTATGAGTCTTTAAACCAAATTTGAACGTCATTGCAATCAAAAAGAGTAGAATTTGTACATTACTTATAAGCAACGTTTTTGTTTTTTCATGAGAACTTATGTTAATTCCATGGATAAGTTAGCCACATTCATCTAATGATCGTAAAATTCGATACGTGAAAGGGGAAGAAAACTTAAGGACAACGTTCATTACAGGAAAACGATTTGCGGGCGCGGATTAATAAATTTCATTCATAAATATTTTTACTTTAATGCATTTCAATAAATACGCAAATTTGCATATATGTAATTATTTGTCTTGTATGTAGTTTTCTATGATTAAACAAAATGTGTCATATTGTATTGAAAAATATTGGTCCACCGACCTGATAAAGACAACCTAAACCGTATTTATAGCGTGTACGTAAAGATGGTTAGACAAAGAATGGTAGGTCATAAACGTAGGTTTGCCCTAAATGTATTCGGGTCGTCGGCCGGCTTGACAAATGTAAGGAAATGACAGCCCTTTCCGCCACTACCTTCGAGACCAGATGTTCCATTTTGATTTGGAAAATCTATAGCCCACGTGTAGCAGAGAATATTGCAATAATGTTTACTGTATATTTGTCCATTTCTAGAACCTAAACTATTTTATATGCTTTAACCCTCAAGTACTTAACATTTCAATTATAAATAGTGTTGACAATATTTGCATTATCATCCGTAATAAACATTTAAGATTTTTTGTTTAATGCAACTACCCGAACCTATACCTTTTGTTTAATTATTTATATTAAATTATAAATCAACTTTCTCACAATTTATTAATATTATGTGTGAACTTTAAAATAAAGACCTCTGATTTCAAAATGCTGCGCGTTGAAGTCTTTTCAATGCAATTGAAATTTATCAATGGTAAAATTCGTATTTTCGTTAATCTCTTCTCTTGCCGATATATGTAACACCCATGAAGTAAAAAAAATTTAAAACTATGTAATAGATAATTGCTATAAATATTTACATAAATTATCATCAGATCTGAGTCACTCAATTGGTCGGTAGCACATTGGAGTGAAATCGCGCGATATTGCTGATAAGATATCAACAAATCATTATTTTATCACTAGCAAAATAATTTTACGTTTTCATTCACCCTTCCATGTGTTAGTAAATTTATACGAGATCACATTCTCGCTAAATATTTCGTAACGCTGTTATTTCGTCATAGCTACATATGATAATTACTAGATTTGTCTTAAAAATTAAATCGTATATACAGATACTTTTTCATAGACACCGTTATAGTGGTTTTTATTATCTATTTATCTTTTATTATAGTTTTTATTATATATTATCTATTTTGAAAATTTGATACGGTCGGGGTCGTACGAATTACAGATAATATATTCGGGCAGGTGATGAAAGATGCGCATGCACTTCAGCGAATGGCTATCGGCTAGTGGCGTGATTAAGATCAATATTGACTCAGATGTGTATTATCATATGACGTAAGGACTAAGTAACAGTGTTTGGTAGCGGCGGACTCGCAAGGACGGCACTATTCTATAACCCAACGTGTCCCGGCATGCGCTACTCGCGAAACTTTATTTCAGTTATGTAAGCTCCAAACTTTTGATGGGTTCTTATGTAACGGCCAAAATCTATGTTAACTATTATTTAAATTTATGATTAATTTAAGGGAGACTGATTTACAAAAACGATGTGCAATCATATCTATACACTTTATTTTAACCAGGGTTAGTCAATCAAGATATTGAGACATAAAAGTTTGTATGAGAAAATTAATACGATAAGAAATATAAGTTAATAAGTGAAAACGTATTCAATAAGAGCGAACTTGAACCCTCTAAAGTCATTACTCGGGAGGGTTGATCGCGATAGAGCACACACTGCGGTCGTTTTCCTCAAAACTACATGAAAACGTAAAGATAGACGAAAATTTGGCTAAGGGTTGAATCAGCTGATCGGCACACCCTAAGCTACCGTAAATCTTGTAAAATCTATGAAACGTGCGAAAAACGTGTTATATTGACGGAACGTAAATCAGCTGATCGTTAGATTTGTACTCGTAAAATTTATTCGAAGTAAATTTTAAGCATGAGTATTAAAAGTCGTACTCACCGGCCGCGTTTGTCAGCCACCACCAGCAGAACCAGGCGGCCACGAGCGGCCGAGTGCCGGCCATGTCAGCGGCAGCGCATCACACGCGCGCTCTTGCCGGCCGCCCCGGCGTACTGAACCATACTGAGCGGAGCGCGATCGATGCACGGCCACGAGCGCCGCACGCACCCTCCGGCCGTGCCTCCCGCTCCTCCCGCAACCCCACGCGCCCTGCACCCTCCGGCCATTTTCTCGAGTTTCCACCGAGAGCGCGCGCGCTGCCCTCTTTCCCGTCGGATCGCTGACCGCCCCTAATTGATTGGGCCCGTTCATTTGCCGAATACGTTTTAGGTCAGCACCGCCGCAGAGCCTCTGCGCAATGTTTATTTAGTTTACTTCGTGGGAAACTTGGCTGAGACGGGACCATTAAGACAAACAGTCTGCTCTTGCTTGACGTTTCGTCATAATTGCTGTTATAAATAACTTTTAGTGATATATTACTTAGCAACAACTTTAAATGCTAAATCTTATGTCTATACATAATAAAGCCCGATATATTTTTTTAATGTTTGCTACAATTATTATTTAAGGTCAAAACTATATCAATTAAAATAGTTATTTTTCACAAAACCTTAGCTCTAAAAGTTATTTATGTCTGCCGCATAGAGCCGAAAAATTTTAAATAATTAATTATTAACTAATGATAATATAGTACTAAGGCCTGACATAAATATGGACTTTTTCCTAAACAGACCACGATTGTTCTACGAATAAAAATCTTGGGTGATAACCATTGAAGTTAAACAAATGTTCAATCAATACGAACAAACTTGCTTATTAAGACAAATTTAACCGAATAATAAAAATCAAACCCAACTATTAAATAGGTGACAAAATTATGACAGTTATCTGTATCTGTAATACATAACTAGAGATAAATACTGAACCGAGCACAATTAAAATTCACATTCTAATTAATTTAAATTATTCACGAGTTTTTCCGCTATTTTGACTTTGGTACGTTGTGTTACTAAAAGCTTACATACGAATTTTAATAATAGAAGGAAAGTATTACAAAAATCAGCCGAACTGCGAAAAACTTGAATAACTTGAAAGAAACGTCTTTCGGGAGCCACCATCGTTATTGTCCTCCTCCGTATTTTTCTATGCTATAAATAAACTCAAAAAACGCGTTGCTATACGATTTTAAAGGATATTTTACAATTAGAAAGTATCATCATTACCGAGTAACATAGAACTTTTTTTTTTTAATTTTGTTTAATTGGTCGCTAAATTGTTTGTTTGAAGAATTACTGTTTCGAATTCAAAAAAATTATGTGTTGAATAATTCAGCTAGCAAGAAAGTCTCTAATTACCAAAAGGGTACATACACTACATCACTGTACGGCCAAGAGAAGTGTTGTATATAATAAAAAATGATGCGAAAATGGGGAAAGAATATGTCAATTAAGAGCAGATGAATTTACCTGTTTCAGTTAAATTTATAGGAACAGAAAAGAGCACGAATGTTGATAACTGGCGAATTTTGAGTTTAGTTTTTAAGTTTCATGGAGCATACTAATTCTTTACATTCTCAAGGGTTAAATAGAAAAACAACTCGTGATTCAATATAGATGGACAAACTTCAACAAAAATGTTTTCTACTCATAATTTAAATTGCAAACGTATCTTTTATAATGAACCACATAAAATAACTTACTTTACGTTATTTCGTGTTTAACCATTAGAGAGATTTTTTTATTGTGAAACAACGAACGGAGCAAAACAGATTCCATTATTAATTCACAATTATGATTTTTTTTAAAAGCTGCTGGCTGTTAAAATCCTCACATACTAATTAAAAATATTAAATTCATCATCCACTTTTTCAGTCCAGAAACCTACGAAATCATTCAAAATCAAACGCTTACCTTATCACAAATGTTTATCCCAATATTTTTCGGATCATTAATTTTCACATCTTACGTATATATTAAAATAAATACTTTTTAGAACTATAATTATAAAATAGAAATAGATAAAATGATTATGCACCCGTGATCATAGACAAAAGAGTTTTTAAGAAATTTGACAGTTGACATTTTAGAAATTTGACCTTCACGGCGATGACAGTTTGAAAACAAATACAAAACAACAAAACCATTTTTATAACAATTAGTAATTTGGACTCCAATGATTTATTATGGCTTAAATAGTAAATATTTGATAAATTGACTGTACAAACTAATGATAATAATTAGTAAAAGCTGTAAAATTGTTTTATATCTAAATGAAGTTCAAACGAGGCTATTACGACGTTTTCGTTAATACATGTGCAAATTATCCTGCAAATATTGCTGTTCGGCATTACAATAATGGTCTCTATAAAAATTATACATATTCTGAGCTATACGGCGTTTGTGAATACATATCACAAAACTTACAACAACTCAATTGCAATAAAGGAATAATTGGATTAATAACCGAGAGAAATATTATTGTCCCTTGTATAGTAGCAGCGTGAGTACTACAAATGGTTTTTTAACTTGCATTTATCTTGCGCTGTAGAGATAACAATTTTTGTCTAATTTCAGTGCACACAAATGCTGTACAACATTCATGTTTCTTGATCCATCACAGAACCTGGAACAAATTATATCGGAATTAAAATTTAATGTAATTATTTCCATAAAATATGCAGAAGATCTTTCTTCCTCAGAAATATTAAACAAGAGGCCAGAGAAAACAATTACTGTCTTTAATTTAATAATTCACATTTATAATTTTCAAGTCAATAATGCTAACAATTCTCAGTATGGGCCAGAATATTCATTTATTGCCATGACTTCTGGTAGCACAGGAGACCCAAAGCATATACAAGTGCCCATAAAATGTATACAACCAAATGTTGATGACTTGACCAAAATGTTTGAAATAGAACAACGTGACATTATTTACTTTTCAACACCACTTACATTTGATCCATCAATGATAGAAATCCTCCTTGCATGTATGAATGGAGCTTCACTGATGATAGCTCCAGCAAAAACAGACATATTATTCCCTGAAAATCCAGATAATTCTATAACATTCTGGCAAACAACACCATCAAAGTTTTTCCAGTTTTCTAACGCCGACATAAGGAACAAAATTTTGTCTGCACAATCCAGTTTAAAAATATTGGCATTGGGTGGAGAGCCTCTGAATGGTATTAAAAGGTTGAAAGAATTGAAGCATGTTAACAATAGAACAAAGATTTTTGCTCTGTATGGTGTTACAGAGATGTCCTGTTGGGCGTGTGTGGCAGAGTTAGATCTCAACAGGATACAAAATGACAAGGAAGTGCCACTTGGCAACTCCTTATCAGAAACTAATATAGTAGTTGAACCACAAAAGAAAAACAAAAGCACAGGGAAAATTATTTTGAGTATGTTGACAGTTTTTTTATATACTTAAAGCAAAACTGTTTATTAATATTTAAATGTTAATGACGATTTCACTGCAAATCTGAACAAAAATTTATTCATCTGTGCCTTGTGATGAATGATTGTTAACACAATAATATATTTTATCTTTTTCAGTGAGCAAAACAAGAAAATGTGTGATTTTAAATAAAACCAATGGAGTAGATGAAGAAAGCTCTTTAAAATTTATAGACACTGGTGATATGGGAGAAATTCGTAATGGTACTATTTACTACAGGGGTCGAAGAGATGACACTATTAAAAGATTTGGACATAAAGTGAATTTACAACTCATTGAAGCTACTATAATGCAATGTCCGAGAGTAAAAACTTGTTCGTGTGTGTGGTTGCCAAAACCATTACTTCTTGTTGTGTATTTTTCATCTGAAACCTTGAGCAGCCAAGAGCTATCTGATTTTCTTAAATGCAAACTGGATGATAAACATTGGCCTGATAAGATAATACGAGTTGACAATTTACCTACAAATCCACATGGCAAAATATCAAGACAAATATTAGCACAGATGTTTGAGAAAATCCTACCGCTACCTCAATCAGTTAGCTCTCTAAAACTGTTATTTTTGAAAGAACTAAAATTCAGTCTGAACAGAAACTTTACCTATGAAGAAATTAAGGACAAAGATTATTTCTCCCTTGGTGGAACTTCATTTCTGGCCATATCTATGTGCAATAAACTATGTTTAACTTGTCCACAATTTGGTAAATTAATCCTGCCACATCTACTGTCACGGAAAAGTACAATTGAAGATATAATGCAACTAGCTGTGAAAGAATTAGGCATGGAACTCAAACCAAAAAAAAGATTAAAAAGGTAATCTGTACAATGACAAATTGATGAAATGGTTTTATTGTTCTAAGATATCACACTATAAATAAAAAGCATAACTATAATGTGTTTCTGGCTTTATTTGTAGCAAAAAAAAATGCAATAAATATTTAAATTTGTCCTTTCTGTGATTAATGTTAACTATTTTGAGCAGAATTTATGTTCTTCATTTTTCATTATTTGTTTAAGGTCTCGTTCAAACACAGAAAGTTTTTTATCTACATCTCAATCAATTAAGAAAGCAATGGAGATACCAACCAGCTCAAACCCAATAGATTTTATGGTTGTGTGGTCTTATGATACCGGGAAATGTGTAGATGCGTCGCCGTCACTCTATCAACATGGATAGTGAGTTGTTTTTTTTTTTACACACCGTCTCAGTCTCAGTTTGAGATTTGCCTTTTATATTATCAATGATGTAGCTTGTAAACAAGAAGCTCATATATCTAACTCATTATCCTACAACATTAACCACAGCTGTACTGGCATTCTAGTACCGCAAATTGCATTTATTTTTTTTTATTATTATTAGTAAGCTCTACGTGACAGTGGGCAGCCACTCCGGCAAGATTGTCGTAATTGACGCAATCAGTGGATTGATGCAAGGGCTGATAAAAGTGAAAGCGAGGGTCGAAGCCCCCGTGTACTGTACCAGTGAGGCTCCATTAACAACTCCTTGTGGTGTCGTCGGTGCATACGACGGAACTGTTGTATGCTTCACGCTCGAAAGTTGCAAGGAATTGTGGAGGATAAACATCGGTTGTATGATTAAAAGCAAGGCCACGTTTTGTAGAGGCCAGCTGTACATAGCTTCCTACGATGGGAATGTAAGGTGCATTGATATTGCGGTATGTTGTACTTACAAATAAATATCTGACGATATTTTAATTTTTGTTAAAAATTTCTTTTACTCGAAAATATTCATAAAAAGGTAGATAGGTATAAATACAATACATATAGATATATTGTGATAGGTATGTACTTAATCTTTTAGATAAGTGCGCTTTGTTAATATTAAATTCTTAAATCACGCATTAGTTTCGTGGTTGCAAGTTGCAACCTAGACTCTTAGAGCATTACCTGCTTAGGTGCTAAAAAATTTGCCTTTATTTCTAGACAGTAAGGTTTATTTTTAATTGGTTTTTGTTAAAGAACCGAAGGAAACGAGTTTGATAATCATTCAAGTCTAACTAAGCATAAAAAGCAAGGTCTTATGAACTTGGTGATCTCTGCAATTTTAATTGTACTTATGTAGCTACACTGATCTTTAATACATATCACGTTCGATTTGGTTTTATATTCTTAAACTCGAACTCAAACATTTATTTAAGTATTCAATTAGACTTCTTATTGAAGCACTTTTGAATCGTCATAACGTAGTTTTTTTACTACTGGTTCGGTAAGCAGTTTTGTACAGAGAAGAGCCGACAAGAAACTCTGTAGTTGCTCTTTTAAAATAATATCAATTTCACATTTTTATTCTACATAATATGAAATATGTATATGAATTATGTATATAATTATGATATGCATAACAATGATGTCAAAAAACTGTCCTGTGGTTCTTAAGCGACAATATTCCATGGATTTTTATCATTCTTACATACGGCTTAGTGAACTGACTGGATGATTTTTTCTCTAATTCGAAAACCTACCCTAAATACTAGCTAACTAAATGGTAGCTAGCTACCCGTAAATTATCTTCTTTTTTTCCAAAAAAATAATTAATGAGAAGTTGACTTTTACTTGTCTTTTTTATTTTTATATTAAGGCGGTTAATTATTTTTGCTTAAAATAGTTTTAATATATGCATATTAATAAAACTGCATTTCTTCATTTTAGACGGGCAAAATAAACCAAGTCGTTAATATAACTGATCAAGCTATATCCGCGGACCTAGTGCTTGCCAAAAAGGAATTTGTTCTTCTCGGAACACTTTCGGGTGTATGTGCCAGCATACACACAGAAACAAAAACAATAGTGTGGCGGGGAACGCTCGGTAGCCCAGTATTCGCTACTCCCGTGCTCTATGACAACGATAAATATGTGGTGTTTGCTGAGGTGAATGGCGAAATTCATTGTCGGACTGTCGAGAAAGGGATTAAGGTATAACTTGCATGACTATTTAGTAGCATGCAATCTATTTATACAATATAAGCCTATTATGGTCACTTTTGCAGTGGTGGCTCAGTGGTGAGAACCTCTGATTTCATATTCGATAAATCGGGGTTTGAGACCGGGTGAGTGTGCAGGAAATAAATTGATTTTTTTATTTATCTGCACATGTGAATCACCACTGCTTAAAAACGGTGAAGGAAAACATCGTGACGAAACCGGCATGTCCAAGAATCAAAAATTCGACGACATGTGACATCTGCCAACCTGGCCAGCGTGGTGTATCATGACCTAAACCCTCATAGGAGGCCTGTGTCCCAGCAGTGGGAACATATATGGGCTGATGATGATTGTTACTATTAGATATTTCATAGGTGGTTTGAATTTAGAGTCCTTTCAAAGAGTACCTAGGTAAGTAGATAAGTCTGGAAATAACAAAATTGAATTGATGTATGGGACTAAAGAAGTCATTAACGGAAAAAACGACAATATGGTTTTGCTTTCCATTTGCGCGCTAAAACAGCTTACCTGATTTTTTTTATGAATTTTAGTCCAGTTATAGATAAGTTAAACCTTGGAGATGGCATATACTTTTTATCTAAAAATTGACACAAAAGGGGTAAAACAGCATGTAATTTCTAAACGACTTCAAAAGACTTTCTCAAATCGGCTATATTTTTTTTTGTTTGTTAACTCGGAACTTTCGACTGGATGAACTGATTTTGTTGATGCTCCATTTATTAGTAAGCTAAAATCAAAAAATCCTTTTTTTTTCTCGGCACCCGCCAACCTACCGCCACCAACCAGTGGATTTTTTTGGATTTGAAATTTGTCATAGTAGTAAGTCAAGCCCTATCATTTGATAGCTATATTGAGTGGTTGGCAAAAAAACATATATCGTGTGAAGTGCCTCAAAATTCAACGATGAACCGAAACCAAAATACCTATATAAAAATATTACCTAACCATTTTTTTTAAATACGGAGAATAAGTTTCTTCGAAAATTGTCACCTCCACAAGACAATACATCTTTACTTTTACTACGATGTCCACAATTTTAGTAATATTTCAGATTTTTCTTGTGTGAGAAACTTGATGTAGATGTATGGGAAAATTTGTAGGATTGCTCACCTCCACAAACCTTAAAATCACCAAAAACTGTAGTTTTAACGCAAAACTTATTTCATTTTCCCGAAAAATTTAAATATTTACCTTTAGTCGACTTACACTAGAAAGTAGTTGTTTCCATTAAACTAGTGATAGGTATTTTTAAAAAGAATTTGACATAACTTGAAAATGTTTAGTTTGTAAGTACAAATATAATATTTTCATTGCTCCCTTTTATGATTTTTTTTCTGTTTTTGTTATTAGCAATGTTTTATCTTTAAAACATTTTTAACTTCATGCAACACCTACTTATCATTTATTGATAACTAATTTAGGTCTAGATTTTTGAATATTCTTGTTTCATTCCACTTTTATATTGAAAATGACAGTGCTAAAAAGAAAACTAGGGAACTACCACCAAAAATATAGACCCTACAGTAAGAATTCTCCAAAAAATACTTAAAAGAGACAGGATTAGAAATGAAAGACAAATAAGAATAAAATAAATATCTATGAATATGCTACCAATAAATGTTTTTGTGAACATATTTTGCTCAATTGAATTTGTACTTTCAGATATGGAAATACCAGGGTGCAAAAGGAAACATATTTTCTTCTATTTGTGTTAGAGAAATGGACAAACTCAAGTGGCAAATGATATTTGGTTGTCACGATAATAAAGTATACAACATAAATATAAAGAATTTTCAACCAAGTCTAAATTGGAAGGCTGAGCTCACATCACCAATATATTCTACACCTTGCAGCTTGAGTGATAAATTAATTTTGACGGCATCAAACAATGGGATACTGTGTATTTTAGATGCAGATTCTGGAATGATAATAGCTGAGTACCATTTGCCAAATGAAACTTTCTCCACTCCAGCTGTATATGGGGATTACATATACATAGGGTGCAGAAATGATCATTTGTTTGCCATAAAATATATATTGAATATGTAAGACTGGAAACCTAACTAGCTCAAAATTGTAATATTTATGATGAATATTAATAAATCCATTAAGTTAAAATGTTAAAAGCTGTTTTAATAAAAATGTTATAAATAAATAATTGTTTCTTTTTCACCTTATGTTTAAAATAGAAGAGGGCACAAGGAAAAAAGAAAACTACATTGATACATAATAATGTAATTTTATTCATGATCATACACAGAACATTAAGATGTACAGTGAGCATTCATTAGTTGACATAAAAAGTATGATATGGATACAAGTTACAATGTACCAATAATGGAATGCAAATATTTGCACAGAAACAACTGCTTGTGCAGATTATCTTTAGCCTTGTATCTTAAATTATATAAAAGCATCTTTAAAAAAAGGATAATTCCTATAAATAACAAATCTTATATGTATTATGCAATTATTTATAAGAAATAATAAAATCATCGACTGGAGCACTGAGAAGTATAATGCGCATCTAAATACACATATCTCTTATAGACATACCCAAAATCCCTATGGAACAATATAGAGCCAGTTTAGTAACAAATTTCAAAATAACAAGCAATAATATACATAGATATAATATAGGAAAACTTATTGATCTTCCTCTCCCAATTCCACCTTAACTTTGGAGAAATCAAAATCTTCACCAGTTCCCCTCTTATAGATCTTAAGAACATCTAAGCAAGTGGTCTCAAAGTGAGTGGTAGCATCATAAGACTCGGATATGAAGATTTGGCTCTGGCTTCCATCATCAGTTGGTTCATAGTAGTCTGTAACTGACACAAACTTCTGTCTAATGGAACCCAATAGGTCAATGCCAGGTTTGATCTCAGACTCAGGATCATTGGTCTCCACTGTTGTAGACACCATAGCAACAAACCAACCTTTGGCAGCAACCTGGTGTGTGTAAGACACCACAGAGACATAGATGTCAGAATTCCTGCCCACTTGCTTTTGTGGAATAATGATCTGAGTTGACAGAGCATCCTTAGTGTTGTTGATAGGATGATCCAACAAGCAAATGCATCGGATCACCTGACCCTTCTTACGGACTCTGTCTGGGACATAACTGGGATCACAGTAGACCTGCTTACACTTGGCTACTTCATTACCGGAGCGGACGCCGACAACCCTTCCTCCCTCTCCGATCACAATCTCGTCGATAGGTTTGTCCAACATGTAAGTGCCTCCATAAATAGCAGAGAGACGAGCAAACCCTTGTGGCAACTCACCTAGACCATACATGGGGTACAAGTAAGGGGACTTACCATACCGTGCAAGTGAATCGGAGTACAGTTTGATACGGCGGATGGTTTGACTAGCTGGTTGCTGTAGATAGTTGTCATCCAAATAAAGGGCCAAAGCATGTCCAGTAAAATCTTGAGTGTTTCGGTCGAGACCAAATTTGTCATAAAGAGCTTGCATATTAGCAGTTGTGGGGTCGAAATCCTTCCATGTCTTGGGATCATCTTCTTGGAAGTCTTGAACGTAGATCAAGAAGTTGCGGAAACGCCTCTTCTCAAACATACCCATAAGATCCGATGCGAGTGCTTCTTTTTGGTCAACTGGCACCTTGGAGATCTTTCCACCCTTGTACACGTAACTGCCTTCAATAGACTTGAATTCCAGATACCGGGTGACGCCCGTATGGATGAGAAGTTTGACAAGCAAGCCATTGGCCATCAAAAATTTGGGAATCAAGTCCACATTCCAATCGCGACCTCTGCCGTATGTCTCATCCGGAGGCGGAGCATTGAACTTAGAGAATAATTCTTCTAACGGGGTAATTGACGCAGACTCTCCTCCGTAATACTTGTTACGATCAATGTGTAGAACCTTCTTTCCCGACACAGAAAGCATTCCACTAATTATACATTCTTTAAGTCCTGTGCCGAGCACAATTGCATCGTATTCTTCATCCATGATTGGAAAAGATTATTATATTTTCACGAATCGAAAATACAATAGGCAAGCAACCGGGACAAATGTCAAAATGTCGGAAGTTTTAGAAAATCAAGGTAATATGTCGACCGGTGATGACGTCCGCAAACCATAGTGCCAACATAGTTTTAATTGTAGAGATTTAATGTGTGAAAAAGGTATTGGATTCCCAATATATAAGTTGCAATACTCTATTTTTCGTAATGCTGATCTATCATATTTACTATCAATAATAGTTAATAATTAAGAAAATAGGATGAGATATTTTGCATTATATAATCTGTGTTAATATATAACGTTCTGTGCTGGTTACAAATGACGTTATCAATTCCGTAGGTACCGTCATTTATGGTAGTGATGTATAACAAAATTCGATAAAAGTAAAGGCCGTAACTATTAATGTTTAACTTTAGAAATGCGTTTTTTAATAATTAATGTAAGTTTGTTTACTAAATAGAGTAATAATAACAGAAAGAAGAGTCCCAAATCCCATCAAATTTAATAATTTTACATTTGAACTGCTGCAATTTTTTTTCTTTTTTACAAATACAATTCAATAAATTGATGAAGATATTATTGATGTTTTATTTATGTTATTGGTGTCTAATGAAGAGATAATCAGTTTTGTTACTAATAAGATGTTTTGAAATAAATAATAATAATAAATTATGACACGAATTTGTGAACATTATTATTTCTTTTTGTTAAACAGTGAGACTATTCGTCCATTATTAATTACGAATGAAACATGTATTCAGAGTAATTACAAAAACTTTTTAACGCTCATATTATTCATATTATTCTTTTCGATACATCTTAAATACATACACATCACTAAAACAGATCAACGTCATCAATGCTGCTGTCATCTGTTCTGTGGACTGCTCTGCTCACTCATTCAAGGAAAGAAATTGTCAGTGTCAGTCGGTCGGTCAACTTTGCTTGTTTTGAGTTGCTGTCTTGTGCACTTCATTTCGTAACGACTGTTTTCTCTTAGTGGCGGACAAATATTACTGTGATACATTCTAATAAAATAGAAAATACATAAAAATATGCGCTTCTTTGTGTTGTTTTCAAAATTAGATGTTGAATTTATTATATTTCCAAGAAAAGAACTTCAGTGATGTGTTTTACTGTGAACAGGTGATTTCAAACCATATGCTTCAAAGTTTACGATACAATTTTTAAAAATCGGATGTGGGAAAACAGCGCTAAGTTGACGGATATCTTTCTTTTAAATGAAAGGGAAAAGTTGTTTATCCGATTCGCAGATGAGTAAAGATGTCAACAGAAGGGAGTGGAGAGACACCTTCGACTGTACCAAGTTTGCCGGGGGTACCTGAGCAGACGTACCTTTTTCCTAAAGTGAAAGGACATTCGAGATCTATTAGTCATGGAGGGACTCCGATGTTGGCGGGCAATCCAGCTGCATCTAGGCCACCGCTCAAGTCGGCTATGCGTGGCCACCAACGTGCGCTATCTCACGGACAAATCGGCGAAGGTCCACGCGCAGCTTCGGGGCAAGGCCACAGTCGAACTGGCAGTAGGACAGACTTCATATTGCCGCCGGGCCACCGAGATGCGGCTCCAGCGAGTGCGCAGCCCCGTATCTCTTCCGTCAGGGGCCATCACTCGCGCCAGGCTTCCCGATCAGACTCAATCTACACCTTACGCCGCGCTTCCGTCGTGGCACCGTGGCGACGCGCCGTTTTCTGGCTCATGCGGAGACAGCAACCTGCCATTGACAATAGGCACCTCATTGTCATACCAAACCATTTGGTCCCTGATAAAACGCCACCTAAAGACCATCCTAATGGCCATAGATGCAATAACAAAATCAGGACTACTAAATACACATTGCTATCTTTTTTACCTAAGAATTTGTTTGAACAGTTTCATAGGATTGCAAATGTGTATTTTATATTTATAGTGCTACTGAACTGGGTGCCTGCTATAAATGCATTTGGCAAAGAAGTGGCTATGCTACCAGTGTTGTTTGTGTTAACAGTGACTGCTATCAAGGACCTATTCGAAGATCGCAGGAGACATATGTCCGATAAACGGATAAACAACTCTTTCTGTAGAGTCTACAAAAAGTGAGTAAATAGTATTATTAACTATTTATAATTTTATGGTGATGCAAATTTTCAGTAATATAAAACTTTTATTATTATTGCTTCCTTATACTTAATTTACTATTAGTAGATATGACAAACCAAATTAATATCCAATAATTATCTATAAGAATGATAAACTTATCAGCTTCTATGGCCTATGAAAAATACATCTCTAGATTTGGTATTAAATAAAGAGTATTTCTTCTGTACTAACTGATTGATCAAACAAATTCAAAAAAAACCTTAAGTCTCTCACATAATGAAAAGTATGTTGGAAATACTAATACAACTTATATGTAAGTGTCTATTTCATGCACACAAGTCATAAAATGTCCATTTTCAACTGTATAAAAACAATGACACTAGCTGAGCCTAAATGACGTCAAGTACGACAATAACGATCCCACGTGAAACGGCCGTAAGGTTAACGCATTTAATGAGTTCGGCCAGTGTACACACACCTATGTACATATATGACCTAATGTGTACATACACCTTTGTTACCTACCAATGGTCTTTTGTGAATAGTTAAGCAATAATCATTTTGTGTGTGGGTGTTATGGGAGACGACAATGACTAAATGCCTTAAATCATAAAGATTTATTAACTATTGGAGTAAAGTGGTTTACATCAATGTTATTTTAGTATCGAGTCAATGGTCTAACATGTAAATTTCAAGGATTTTTTAAATGCCACGTTTTTGCAAATGTTCTCAAATAAGTGTAATTTTACCATGCAGATTGCAAATTTGTTAACGTTTCTTATGCATTTTTGAGGCGTCAACCTAAAAAGTTCAATCGATATATTTGTCTTATATAAATATTTAAAAAATTGGCATAGAGGTATATTTTTATTATACACCGTATGTATGACGTCATCACCATCAGAATTTATTTATTTTCTGTTTAATTATTTGACAAAGAAATAAAAAAATTATTTTTCTATGTAGCAAGCAAAATAATACTTTTTTCTTTCATGGTCCCAAAAAAATTAAATGTTGTCAAATGTTATATACGAACTTAGTAGTTAAACTAGACTTAGAAGTTAGTCTTTAGTACTTACGGTTAAATGAAGATAAAATCTAAATAAAATAAAACGTAATAATTTGCATAACTTTGAGGTTTATAGGTAGATCCATGTAACACGAATGCGACGCCAACAAACTTTCACTGCTCCAGATCCGGGTAGATTTCTTTCACGTACATTACTCTTTATGTCTATGCTTGTTTAAAAGTAAGCTATGATAAAATTACTTCATGTAAAATCCACCCATAGGTGTGCGTTGAAAAACATAATTTATTGAGAAATACCCTTTTCCGCAAACGTAGAATTTTTTTAATTCTGTCTTTTTTAAAGGCCTTATCGCGATGCCCTTCGTGTCGCCCGAAATCACTTCAAATACAACAAACATAAATAAAATTATATAATATAACTGTATACTATTATAGTATATAATAGTGCCCTAACTGACTCTGAAAGATGGGCAGCCAGGATAGAGCAGTACTGCAGTACCATACTCAGGTCTTAATGTGTCGTTAAACGCAGAAGATATTTTACTAACTTACTAACATTCATTATTATAGTGTTTCGTTGTCCTTGTTGTTATTGTAATTAAGTTTTAAAAAATATATATGTTATTATGAAACATCTGTACTTCTTCTGAATGGAATCCGACGTGGACAGGAAATTTGTGGTAAAGCCCTCGAAATTTTTATTTCATCCTTTAACTACGCGGACGAAAACGCGGGCAGAAATCTTGTAATCAACAAATTCTTTTATATTGAATGAACTATAAGATTATTAACAAATATATGGTAGAAAACGTAGCTCATATGTGCCCAGTCCTCAAAACAACTCCTAATAATTTTCCAATGTTTATTAACTGGCAAACGTTAATGAAATCGCATTGCAGTAGCTACTTGCGGGTTGGTTAATAGGTTACGTCAGGCTTCACAGCCTAGGAAAACACTCAAGTGTGGGATTACTATGGTTTTTATATTCCATACCCTTCCACTATAGCATAATGAGCTAATGTGTGTTATGGCCTAATTAGTTTACTTTATATTCTGCGTTTAATTATACCGTACAATTTTTTACAGTCGCGAAAGTGTTCGAGCGTTTTATATATGGGAGTATTTATATATGGGAGTTCTTCCCTCTATTTGATTATGAGCGCGCCACGCTGTCTTTTGCTGGGGGGGTGCTCAAAGGGATGTATGTAATTACGTTCATAACTCATCGGACATTCGGCAGACATAGCAAGCATTTTTTTTTATTTGAGCTCAGTAGCTTTATGGGCTACATCCAATATCGGAGTTTTTGAACGCAGTATTCTATTTTGAACGCGATCAGAAACGTTTACGCCCATAATGCCGCGAACGTAAATGATATATAAATTATGTATCATAAATAATAACCTTACATTTTCTATCGTCCGGTTCCAATTCTTCCACATTCAGGACTCGGTTACAGATTTTTATTTAGATACATAATATAAAAATGTAATATTTCTGGCAACGAGCTAACTTGTCATTCTTAATCCAGAATTCCCAAATTACCATTTTATTAATAATACATTATATAAACATATGTAGAAATACGGAATTTATTATTAACACCATTCTTATCAGTGATGAAAAATACCCTACCTGCCTATCTGATTTTCTATAACATAGTACACTCAGTAGTAACTAATTGTTATATGTAGGTACATACTACGTGTACCTATTAGCTATAGTCTACGAAGTGCAATTCATCGCGTGGAGTGGAGTACCTACATGTCATCAATTTTTCAGTTTGTTTGTCGTCGAGTTGATTCAGCTCACTTAAACCACTCGGGACTGTAATTTATCATACAAATATAAGGACGGTGACACGCAAACTGAATTCTCACGCGGCACGTAACATAGATTTTCTCACGAATATAATAATAACAAAGGTTACTAGAATTTACATTCGCCATCACGACCTCATTTGACAATTTTTAAATTTAAACGAGAAGCTTTTGTATATATAACCGCAAGCTTGGACATTCACAAGTACCATTACCTACAAAAAAACATCACAACGAATTGAGAAGTTTCGTCTTTTTAAGAAAGTCAATTAAAAATCAAGAACTGAATCTCTTATTTATTAAAATGAACTGATAAAGCGATTTCGATTCATTTAAACATATTTTTATTCAACTACGTATTACCTCGCGGGTTCGGAAACCATTAATAATAGGTAATTGTTATTATGATAAGTTGATCTAATTTATTGCACGTTTTTCCTGTTGTATAGAAATTAGTATTTTAATTTACTATTATATAATTTTACCTGCAATCTATCTTTAGTACAGTCCACAATCAATAATAATCTCTCTCGAGTGTCAGTTGGTACTTGGTGGTGCATTTAAAGCTTTGTGATTCAAACATTTATCTCGATGAGTACTTTTAATACTAAAATTGTTGCTATGATTACTTGCTGCATATTTTTTACAGATGACGTCTGATTTCTGAGTAGGATAAAAGGAGGTCGGTAATCATGTTTTTGCCAATAAGGGTGAGGAAAAGGTCAGGTTTTCCTTCCCAGTTCATTCGTTTATTCCCGTCGTTAATCCTCTCCTCATCCCTTGTCCCTTGCAAGCGGGGAACGGATTTGCAGAGGCCCTACCGTTCGGTCGTTCATGGGCGGTGTCGATCGCTTCCATGAGACAACCAGTTCAGATTCCGGCTCTTAAATAAAAAAATAATCCACGGTAATGAAGAAATATTCATCTCTTAAAAATAGATTGAAATTTAAATGAATGCAACATACAGTGCATTTGCGATAATAGTGTATATCTGTGAAAAAGTTTGCAGCATATGTATGTAATTAATACAATTAATTTTAGTATAATAAATTTTTTAATATGAATTTCAGTTAAGTATAGGTTTTTTTATGAACTTTACGTAATAAATTTAATAAATGTATTACATGATGTAAAGAATAGCATAATAAATGGTTGTATTGTATGTGGTATGGGTGTATGTGTTTACGGAACAAAGTCATTCGTTATTAATTTTCCAACCTTTCTTTGATTATCAACCTTTTGATATTTACTGTACACGGAAGTTAAGCAAACATTTATTAAATTGAGATTTATTATTTAAAAGGCAGCTGTTCGATGTATACTCGTCAATATTACATTACATAGTCGATACTGAGGAGTGTGGGACTTATGCAACACTCTTCCACAAATTTAGATCGGCGGGAATTTATTGAACGGACTATTTTCGTTATCTCGATGCTTACAGTTTATGGAAAGCATATTTATTTGATATGCTTCCTTTCGAACGCGTTTTTCTCATTGCAGTTAGTCTCCATTGCAAGAAAATCGAAAACCATTTATATGTTGGTATTTTTATAAATATCTTGCACATAGTAAACATATTTGAAGTCAGTGTTCCACGTTCATCATAGTTATAGTTAACCAAACATCCAAAAAATGCTACGTAAACAGACAGGAACCGTGTCAAAAACACATTTCCACGATCGTGTTCGTTTCGATTGATTGGTTCGAGTTTCGTGTGAAGGTCGCGTGGTACAATGCACTACACACAATGGCTGGGGCGCTTCCTTGAAATTAAGAATATGCGTGTATTTCCTTAGATACCGTCACACGTAATAAACACATGTGTTAATAGACGTCCATATATTATACAATAGATTAAAATCAATGTATCTAACCGTGCTTCGCTGAATCAAGCGAGTTTTGGGTACTTAAGAAATATGAGCCCCTTATGGCCCATCATTAGTTGAGTCATTAGTCGAAATATAGCTCTTATTAAGAATGCTAGCATATTGATGGTTTGTTGTATTTTTACTGTAAATAACAGCGCCAGTGTTGAAAATCCAGTCGCGATAATTGCTTTCGTCAAAATTATACGTCTTATCTTAACGGGTTGGAAACATTAACGTGTAATTAATACTCCGTTTTAAATGCCCATAATAGCGTATTTCAAACTCATATTTGTATTTAAGTCTGAGTCTAGAATAATGCTAACTACTTACTAGAATAATGCTAACTGCTTACTATTCAATATAAATTAAATATCAACAAAAACAATTTACAGAGCTAGATCAAATTGACCGATTGCATAATTTTGAATATTTCATATTATGTTATACAGTTATACAGTCAGAAAATTATCCAGCTTATATCTATCTAGTATGAAATACATATGTAGAAATAGTTTAGAAACCCTGTTCACTTTACTTTACTATAAAACTATTGTTTACCCCTAATGGCGCTGAGTCGTTTCCATGAATATACAACATATGATTGTAATTACAGCGTCATTCATTCACAAAGCTATTATCGCGTGATTTCGGTTCACATGAATATTTTAGAAAGGGTGTGTAGTCTGTATGCCACGAACCACCCAGTAAATAGGTCATTGGTCAAGGTCCTAACAAAAAGCTACAATCAAGTGGAAGGTTAAATATTGTATGTGAGAATGTGGTCAACTATACATATAACACTATGCGTGTCCCTATATATGAATATTTAGTTAATCATTATTCACATTGTATATTTTATATGTAGTTAAGCAGTTTGCTTTAATTTGATATCCTTTATTAGTTTATCTTTCCCCTGGCCCTCACGTTCTACAAGTTACATATTATTTGAGTAGATGTATTGAAGATTACCAAAACACAATTTGATTTGATCGCCATCCCCCAATTCTTCAATTAAATAATTCCAAAATGAAATACAAGAATGATTTTAATGGTCATTACAATATTGATTAAGCGTATAATTAAAGGCGAGTTGCTTTAAACATTTAATTGGCAGCAAGAGTAAATAGTTGTTTTAACCATGAACGATAGCCGGACATTCAATAAGGTTACATAGTCACGACTGTCATAAGGCCGACACGCAAACACTTCCGATTTGTTGCCGATTTTAACTGTACCATGCTTACAGGATTCTTTTAAATAAACATTAACGACTTTCACTAAAATATTAATATGTTATTGTACTGTGCGGTTACGAATTTATTACAAAGTAAAAGTACCGTAGAGTTTATAAAAAAATATTTCCCATGAAAACGAATTGTTTTAAATTTAACACTTAAATACCTATTCGAGACTTGATTTACATTAATTTTATTTAAAAGCGTACGTGTAGAAGAACAAAAACACGAATTCAGTTCAATACAAAATCAAATAATAAATTTAATACTTGCTTAAAAATATAATTTAAACAATGCAGGAAAAATAAATCTATGTAACCTGTGTAAATAAATGTCGCTATCAAAAGATATCATTTATGCTTAATTTGTAGATTAACAAAGAACAAATAAAACGTTTATTATGTACATAAGCGTTACGAAGGCAGTAAAATCATTAGCGTTTTATTTTCGAATGCATATATATGTTGTAGGTTAGGTTAAGTTTGTGTAACCGTAAAACTATATAATTTTATAGAATCCTCATACACATTAAAATGATAATAATTATGCATTAAAAACAATGATTAAATCATTGTTTATTTACATTCACAATTTATCTTTGTCATAAAACATTGCTAGCTATTTATATTAATGTTAACTATTATAAGAGAATTATATAAAAGTTTACGAGAACATCAGAAGACGTAACGCTATTTGAGCAATACTTTCGGTTGGAGGTTACTTCTGTAATATTTATCTAGGTGCGATTGCAGGCGGTTGAACAAGGTTTCGCAAATACGCTCGGAGCATTTTTCAACAAATTTTGGCAGGCACGGAAAGAATTTAAGAATTCTCATTTTTGTATGACTCAACTTGGAGCTGGCACATGAGAAAATTTTAAATTATTTAGAAAATATAAATAGACTATTAGTACCATACATACTTACATACATTTTTGATTTTACTTCGGTATCTACTGAAATATAAACATATATTTTGAAATAAGGAACAACATCTACAAATGATAATTTAACATGCGAGTAGGTATTGGAAATTAAAATACAGTCTCCCGGACATTGCGAGGAACAAATGTTTGGTGATCGTCAGATCTTAACAAATTTGACAGCCTTATAGTCACGGTCGCAGCTGCTAACTAGAAAATACTGTTAAATACACACTTGACGCATACAAAAATGCCTAAAAGTATATAATTGTCCATTTTCCCGTTATTTCGGAATTTACAGTAGGGTTTTTGCACAGTATTCCACTATAGGTCTACTGATACTAAGTTACGTCATCTTATACTTACCCCGATTTATACTCCATTTAACGACCAGGCTTTTACGAACGGATATTTCCGATGGTGAGCCTGGCCTTTCTGAGTCAGCTTAGGTGTTACGTATCTAGTTGCTACAGTAAAATTGCTTTTGCAATATGCTAGTTGCTTATCAAAGCATTCAAAAATAATTCTCATATATAATAATTATGAATGTTGGTAATACTAATATTTATGTGGAATATATATAATGTTTATTTTAATATAATGAAAAATTACTCCATTTAATGTAATTGTAAATGGGTAATTTTCGTAAGCATTGGTTCAATTTAGCTTCTATAACAAAATATGATCCATACTGTTTTTAAATGTTCTTCATTACGCGTTCCTAATTTTAGTTTAAAGTATTTGCGTGGAAATGAATGCAAACTGTGTTTATGAAAGATCGAACCTGTTACGTAAATATTTATGTTTTAATATTCAAATATTATTACAGTGATTTCTTACACTTAAATGTGATTATTCGTATTGAATACATGTTTTGGGCTCTTATTGATTTCTTAATTATGACAAATCTAACAACACACTGAAAACAATGGAATTTATTCATATTAATGGACATTTATTCATATTTAGCAACTGACAATTATATTGTTAAACAAATGTACGCTTCATGTTACTACTAAGTAAATTATTTTTTAAGAGTCCATCATTTAAAGAAATAGATATGGTATGATAATAAAAATATAATAATGTTGTCTGCATACATAAATACAAGTACATATAATAGATAAGAGTGTGTGAACGACATCGGGTACGTGAACCCTTTGTGCTTGCACAAAATGGTCTTGTGATTATTTTATACCGTCTTGTTAACCATAAAAGATCGGAGGCTAGACATGATAATACTTTTATAACCCTTGTCATAGATAATATAATACTATACCCTTTGTTCAACTATTTTATACATTTCAAAAGTACTAATGCCGAGGTAATAAATGCTTCTTTTGCGAATGTTGTCGCCACGTTCCTGACTTTCGTAATGTAAATCTAACACATGAATCAGTGTAAGTATAAATATTGTTTCGTGTCATATATCGATTATTTAATTTTAGTTTGGAACTTTTCTGCATATACAAAATAAAAGTATAATTGATTACTCGGATTCTGATTCGCCCGTTCTAGGACAATGACGGCACGTCTTAAATTTTGATAGTCTAACACGTATAATGATTTAGAATGTAATTCTAATCGGATATATCTGCAAGTGTTCTAGAAAACCTGATGCACCAGTAGTGTGTAGTAGTGCACAGTAGGCGTAGCGTGGCTTTTTTGCCATCAAAGGGTTAAATAGGGTTCATCAGGAACCTATTACTAAAATTTCTGTCTGTCTGTCTGAATATTTAAAAATGTTTTATATTTTCCGAATTAATAAATGACACTTTCTGCTGCCCCTTTTCATATGCAGCTCGGGGCCATGGCCCCAGCGCGCCCCCTGCGCTCCGCCTCTTGAGTATACAAAATATTGGATTAGAAGAATAAAAAGCAATACATAGGGAATTAGTGACGGAGATAAATAAATCAGATAGATATATATCAGGTTGTGAAGTGACGAGCCCTAAACTATCCCACAATCTATGCATTTTTTATGCTACTCTTGACTGAAAAAATATGACTCATGCAAGGCATTCATTGTATTTTTATTCATGTCTCGAGGTGTTTATAAAAATATCATTTTATCCACATTAAAAAATATAGAAAACTCCGCGTCCCTCCTAAAGCACCACTTTTTGTTAGGGACTAGTAATAAATATTTCAAATAAAAGACACAAATCATTACATAGCTGTAATTTGTGTTATGTATTAATTTATTGTCATACTATGACGTTGTTTTAATCGTCCCTGCGCGGACGCTAGGTGTATCAAGTTTTATTCTGGTATCAAATTTTTACAAATTATCAGTAAGTCGTAAACTAGTGCCGTTAAAATAGTCATGGTTATCGGTTACGGGAAGGTCTGCTATTTTAATTATTAAAATAATGAAAATAAAGTTGCAGTAAGCAGGCGGTAACTATCGAGTTATCGTGCGAATTGTGTAATTATGATATTATGTAATTACGTTTTAGATTTTTATTTTAAATTTTCATTTAAATGAAATGTAATGACACTATTGTTTTCTTATTGTATGTACTCATTTCTTATATGCGTCATGCGGCAGCTGTATATAAATTACTGGACCACTTGAGCAAACGAAGCTCATAAGTATGCGTGCCTTATCAGAAACACCGATAGTTGACGATATTGATGTCGATAAGAAATCATTATAATATTACATAGATGAGTTAATACGGAAACAATGTGAGCTTTATAACTATTTTACTGACTGACTGCATGTGATACATTCAAGATTAGTTCAATTAATTGATTAGGGTATTCCCTTTATAGTACTTTATAGCTTTGTTTACAAACAAACTATTACGTGATTTAATCTTATATATCAAAATGAAACTCATGTCCAGGTCAGTAGTACGTTGAAACGCACTCGCATACGGAGTCGATTTATCACAAACACCGGCTTAGCGACATGTTACTTAATAACGTCGCTCATTATGGCACTTCGCCAATATCCCTTCGAACAATCGCAGAGAACGGTTACGTTTCAATATTTACAAATATTTTCACGCGTCACACGTAACTTTCTCGAACTAAATACTTTCGGTTCGATATTTTAAGTAGTTGTGTAGAAGTTTATTTTAAAGCATTTTCCGATGAGGGCCGCGTGACCGCCGTGATGCCCTAGTTATAAATCAACGCCAGCCACACGACAGGCTAAGCTGTTGGACAAATTAAATTATGGTCTGTACGCTAGTAGTCTAGTTGAGTTACACAGTTTAATGTTTCATTTATGGAACTCGTTTAAATTCTATGAGCCTTGTGTAATTTTAACCGGAATGCAATTTAAGGTTTGTTAACAAAACTTGGAATGTTCTGGATGTGTTCTATAAACATATTGAATGAACGAGCATATACACTTCCTCATAAACTAATAAATAGCCTTCTCTATAGTGCTTTGCTAATTTGTTTGCTTCGACCGATAATTATTACTAATTGCCTCGCTTCTGTTAATCACTTTACATGCTCATTGTATCCTTCGTATAAAGGTTATGGCTACAAATTATTGAATGTTTTTCTTTATAAAAACCGGCCAAGTGCGAGTCAAAATCGCGCACCGAGGGTTCCTCACAAACCTATAGTAGGGTATATATGAAGTTACCGAAAATAAATTATTTACCCAAGTTTTACTCTGTGCTTTCAAACTACTACTATGTACCATTATTTTAAAATCTGAGTTCACGGGTTCACGGGTAGTAGGTACTCTGTAGGTTTTGTTTCCCTTGCTGAATATTGGGAGCACAAACCACTTTATCTTATGATTCACATTCGTTTAGATGTTTGATTGTTTCACATCTCAAAATGGCAGAAGACCGGATGTGATATGAATTTATGAAACCGAAAAAACAAACTAGCGTCATATTGAGCGTTAATGTTAAAATAAAATCCCCATATAAATTCGATAATTTTACAGTATTAAAGCATCATGTTTACCGTTGATATGTTAAAAATTTTGAGTTTCAGTTTATATCAGTTAAAAGTGATTTTGACCGTGGCATTCAATTTAAATACCTACCTTTCAATGATTTTTGCAGAAAAGAGAAAAAGCGAGGTATTGGCCGGCAATGATTAGTTAGTGAGTGGTTTTAATGAAAAAATGCTGAAGTAAATAAAAAATATTTATAAAACAATAATCTTCGAGCTGCAAGCAATTTATAAAGTGACAGTTTTGTTACAGATGTTGCATATTGAACGCCGCTCAATGGGGATGTTATATGAATTTAGTATCGATGAGTTATATCTATAGGTACTAATAATATATAGCTGAAGTCTTTGCTTGTTTGAACGCGCCGAACTCAGCAACTACTTTATCGATTTCCAATAATCTTTTATCGTTATAATAATATTAAATGTATCACGGGCGAAGTCGGGGTGGACCGCTAATTAAAGATCACTCATGTAAGTTTTAAGTGCTTCAAAATGTTCATTAATATGACTTATCAGTTAAAGTATTCTCAAATTTATTAACATAAATATATCACATCAAACTTAAAAATTTGCTACTTTGTACTGCATTTTTTTCTTTGAAAGTCACTTGCTAAAACTTCACTTTAAAATATATTATATTATATCACGTACTTAAAAGTGGAGGATTAATTCCATACATCGAATATACCTACAAACTTCCTTCGTATTTATTTCAGACTGCGCATTGTTATTAAAATTGCGTGTATGGTAAAACTAAAATTAGCTGCTCTACATTTCAAGCATTTAGATTTTGAGAACAAACACATCAACATCGGATTTGTATTTACACGTCATGGGCCTGAAGGAAAACAGACGTTTGATAGAAGCTCAAAAAAAATTAAAGAAGATAGTCAAGGTTATATAAATGTTATTATTAAGTAAGGAAATAAAGTCGTGATAAATAATCTAATGTCTATTTTATTGCGGTGGACGTAAAACTTCAAAAACAATATGTTATGCTCTTATTCCAGCTTTGTCAGGGTTAGTACGGAGTGGAAAAAAAAAGCCTACGTTGTTCGGTAAAATTAAGCCTTCTAATGGTAACTCAATTTTTCAAAGCAGTAGAGTAGAGTAAACATACCTACACTATAATTATTTCTATTTATAGTATTATTTTACACACAATAATCAATGATTACTGCACACCAATGGCAATATAAGCGCATCAGCCTGAATGCACGTGAGAGACCTTGATCGATCTCGAAGCATTCACTTAAGATCCGCGAATAGTCGCAAAATGAAACAAGCAATCTGTTCAATCTATAAACGTCGAGAGAATTAATTGAATGAGCGTTTTATTGTAAGCAAACTGTTCCTGTTCTCCTTTGTGTGTTGTTAGGTCGATCGTGATTTGAAACAAAACAAAGTAGGTATTCGTTTCACTGTAACGTTATATTGAATTCATTGTGATCGCTGTGTGAACCGTTTGTTTGTGTACATCATATTTTTTCGACGAATCGTTAAATAAACATGGAATTAAATTATTGACGTTATTAAAAGTAAATGATGTACTGTTTATGTAGACTATTTTTATTTTAAGGGTGGTGGTACCTAGGTTATTCTATTATGAAATACGCTACTTATGTAATTTTTAGGTTTACGATATTCCAAATAAAACAAATGTTATTGCATAGAAATTCATTTGATCGTCATTCCTTATCATCAACATTATTTTACAGCCGGAGAAAAGTATTTATTCTTATTTAAAATATCATCCACATTTACAAAACTTATTTTATATTTTGTATAACTGTTAATAAAAATAAATGTAAAAATAGAAATTCTATTCTATTCGGAATTTATGACATCGTCTGATTATTATTCAAAGTGAATTTAAAAATCGCTATTTATAACATGTCTTAGCAAAGAATATTTTACAAAAATAGTTTAAAATGTCTCCAACTGCATACACTTCAAATTTAAAGTGCAATTCATTATTTTACACACTTTTTCAGCGAAGCAAGTGTACTGACTACCAACTTATTTCACGGCTATATTTATGAATAGTAACTTGTCGATGATTAAAAAAAATGTTTATTAAAACCTCTTAAGTACCAGATCCATCTACTCGTAAAGCAATATTCACAGACTTTCTCAAAACACACAGATTAATAATTTCAAGTTGTGATCGTTACTATGAAGAGGTTCTAGAACAATCTTGATGAACATGCGTTGACATTGTGCCAATTGATTCTTCTGCGTCCTTTTAAAATTGTAGGTACGTTGTGTTTTTGGAAGGTGACAACTACATGTACAAAATGTACAATTTCATTAAAGCACCCGCACGTTTAGAACGTTGACATTGACTCTTTATCGTCTCCAATTTGAAGCAATTATGTAACGTTGTTTCATGATTGCTGAAACCAATACATTTCAGTTGTTATAAATTGTCAAAATTGCTTCACCAATGAGCTGTTACAAATTTAAATATGCACAATTCTTTGCGAATGACAATAATAAGTTTTATTGGTGGTTAGTTGCTTGTTAAGGAATACCTACAAGTTATATAATATATTATTTATTTACAGTAACAAGTCGCAGGGGTAACAATTCAGTTGAGATTGGTTATTACTTTGTTGGAAATACCGCATAAAATTATTATATCTTTAATATAATAATTGTTCCAAATTAATCAATTTAGTTTAGGTTGCCTTAATTACATTCATTTTAATGAAGCATCATATAATAATAGTTTGTTGTACTTACGACATTCGACTCAATTTTCTCTCATATATTATATACATCGACTGCTATATGTTGTAATTCACATTTCGTACATAGTGAAACTGATGAAAATACAAATCGGATGAAATTTTGTGTGAAAAAGCTATTCCACTAAAGCTAAAACCATTAATTAAAAGTCATATCTAAATTACATTTTATTACCGGGTGTTTTTTATTCAGTAATTTGGCACACTAGTTATACAGAGGAAATTAATGATCAATATCGTTTGAAAGTATAAACTATAAAGTACAGTTATCAATACCTACTTGTTCAGTGTTAAAAGAAAATATCGATATACCTTTATCATTTCAGACACTGTGCCTTATAATCGAATGTAGCACAGTTAATTTTCTTAGTTTTTTTCCTTATTCCTACGGTCTTCTAATGTAAAATTATTATATTTATCACTGCAATTGTATTTATGCAATAGTCGCTTTTCCTGTTTAAAATATAAAGCTGTTTTATAATCATAGAAATGTCATCATATCAAAAGGAGCGCCTTACGGATTCCTCCAGTATTTTTAAGACTAGAGTTAATGCAGAAAATTGCATTTGTATGAAAACACTTCTGGCGTCACTCCAGGCACATTCTCTCGGGAGTGCATTATTCAATTCGCTAACATTACCGCTGTCGGATATAACGAACATTATTTTAATTCATTGTATAAGATTAAAATGAAACTGACATTTTCTTCGCGAGCAAAATAACTATAAAACTATAATGTGCATTGTTTTGAGCGTTATACGACACACAGAAGGGCTTTTTATTATATTCTAGTACTGTTGTACGTAATTGCATAAAAGAAATGATGTTGAGGAAACAGAATAGGATATTACTCTTTAAAATGTGAGTATTCCCCAGCTACTTTTATCGTTCTGCGTTTACTTAATGATCACGTTACATGTTTTTGACTTTGAAAAGTACAATAATCTATCTATAGAATACCCGTACGTGGGAAACCCCCGTAATAGTTATCAAATACCTTTCGATAATGCGTGAATTGAATTATTATTATTATCAAAATGTTATAGTATAACTGATACAGTCGTTTAAATTTGTTCATGTGGAAACTAGTTCCGAGTTCCGGAATATTTTGAAGGCCGTATGAGGCTGTTTAAGCGCAACAGGCAACAGGCAACCCTGAATGATATCAAGACTGATAAAAACCAACATTAATAAATGACGATTAAAGACGATGTTTGTAATCTTGTATCTCTTAAACCGTATAGATCATAAACTTACAGCTTTATAATCCGTTGAAAAGTGTATTCCTAAAAATCTTAGTTTTTACTTTTCCAAAGGTTCTCATTAGGAACAGGTGACAGTAAAAGTTACCTCTCTTTTGATTTATTTTATCGTGCATACATATTATTTATCAGCTTTCCGCCCGCCACATTGCCTGCGTAGTCAAAAGAAGAAATAAGCAGGCCGAGGTATCTAAATGCATAGATCTCCCGATCCTGTGGGATTTCTGGGATAAAAGTATCATATGTGTATTTCTTAGATCTTAAACTATCTCTGCACTAAATGTCATCGTAGTATATAGTTCCAATAACTTACTAAGAAATTACAAAATGGATTCAATTTTATATAATAACAAATACAATAAACAACTAGATTCACAATCACACTCAAAAAGTATATAATTTTCAATAGAGCTACACAATACACCGGGACTAGGACATTTTTCGACGAACATTTAACAGACGACTGTGTTTCCAACTGCTTATAACATGTCAATTCTAATATCCCTATCCATTTCAATAATAGGCTTGATAAAATTATACTATCAAATCCCTCACGCAATACGATGACTCATTTCTCTCGCTACAATATACTTAACAACCATATACTTCAAGTAAATACAATATACGAATAAAATATACAAAGTAAATCACCCACGACCACTCATTATTTCCTTTTAATAGAGTGCTTTGTACTTTTATAGTACTGCTTGCAATACTCGCCCCCCTGGTTACGGGGAGTTGTGATCTGTACCGAGTCACGACAATGGCACAACGGGACTAGGTAACCTAAGATTATAGCATAGTGACCGCTGATGGAACTAGATTGTCATAGCACCTGTGTAAATATTAACGGGACATCTATTTGTGAGTGGGAATGCATTGTTTTTGTGATGCGTTTATACGGTATCTTGAAGCCTATCGTATGAGAATCGAAGTATCTCGCATTGTATGTGAAGCTAAAATTATCGTATTATACTCTACTAGCTGACCCGGCGAACGTTGTTCTGCCTTACTCTTATCATTTAGGGGTATGAAAAATAGATGTTAGCCGATTCTCGGACCTACCCGATATGCACACAAAATTTCATGAGAATCGGCCCAGCCGTTTCGGAGGAGTATGGTAACAAACATTGTGACACGAGAATTCAAACTTCAAAACTTCAAAAAGTACCATAAAAATGCGCTTTCCGAGAGATATCTTCGTTCCAGGAGCCGGGATTTTAGTTTGCAATCGATTTTCAAAATCAGTTTTGATATTATCTTGAAAGTACCAACATTAAAAAAAACTGAAATCAACCGCTAAAGACAAAGATTCAATGTACATTATACATAGCCTGGAGATTTTTTGGTTATATTTTTAACCTCCAGTGTTATCGCTCTTGTTAAAACCTCGCTCTGAACGCGAATAAAGGACACATTTTTATTCCGGAAACGGAAACGTTTTTGTCTTTTTGTGTAACGCTACACTTTTTGCATGCTTTTGTATGCAGTTAATCAAACGAACTGATTGTTATTTATTATAATTTTTTTCCCATTAGTTATAAAACGGATTTATTATAATTTAAAAGAAATGAAAACTTGTTCAAGTTTATTACACACTTGTATCATAAAAATTATACCATAAATAAAAAACAGTGTCGGTTCCCTATTCTAACAACAAAACGTACCTAATATTTGTATTTTATATACGAGTATAGTAATTTTTATATTTCTCGTTCTATCGAACAGAATACTACCATTGCCTAGTTGCAAGAATTTACGTTTATAAAAAAAAATCACCTTCTCGTTTTGAACGTGACTGTATAACACAAATTGAAAGTATTTATCAGTGTGAGTGTAATGCAACACACAAGACGCGTGTACAATTCGCAGGCAAACTAAAAATCACCGTGCCCATACAAGCGTTATGTTATCTATACTCTGTTTACCTACATGTGTTGCTAATTAAATATTTTGTAACAGTATATAGCGTAATGTGATTTAGTATCTGATGTAACAACTAAATGGATTAAACAAATATGACCTACGAACGGATCTGTCGTGATACATTAGGTAACGATTGATTTATCGAAAGCAGAATACCTTTATATATTTGAGTACCTAGATTATAATTTATAATCAATTAAATTGTGAAATGGAACAATATGCTGGATTCGGTTAGGTTCGGTTTATTTAAAATCTTCACAGAAATAGTTTATTTATTAAGTTTTTGATTTGTGTCGCTAATTGACTTGATAAAAAATGATGACTGAAAATAAATGGTAAAAATTCTTGCAGTTGCATCCAAAGAAATTGCATTTTCGCAACCCCATATCTGCGCGACACAAATTTTACCTAATGAATAAATCGAGTTGAAATGTTTTATGGTTTTACACATCGTCCATTCGTTTGTGGATTAGCACAATACGACTCTGTATAATATTGAATAAGTTTTCCTGAAATAAGCCCATTAAACTGCAATGTTGGAGACTTCGATAGTTGCATGTACATTTATTTGCCTTAAGTCTGAATCTTGAAATTTCCTCTTGTTGAGTAGTAAAGAGCATCTAAATTTAAAGAGTGAGTTAAATGAGCCGAAAAAACCTTAATTTATACGTCAAAAGCGTTTATGTGGTATCCCGATAAAAACCACCCACTCTAGCACGTATAATATCCCGCGTATACATATGGTTATTTACTTAAGTTGTTAATATTATTGCGCACATTTGTTGCACCTTTGCATCAAAGTATAAACAAATACATAAGCAACCACATTTTCGCATTAGTATTTGTATGGGAATGAAACAGTTCGCTTTGTGAGTAATTGAAGAGGAAGGGATTCCCTGGATACATTTAAGTCGGTCAAATACAAATATTATGTTGTTAATTTGATATTTGTTATCCACATATTATATGTTAAATTATACGTCTGTTAAAAGCATGAGTCAGTGCTATGTTGCAATCCTAACTGATAACAATGAAACACTACACATGACATAACGATGTAACATCAAGATAAGTCAATATAAATTAATTAAATTTATATTTGGTTTTGCTCTTAAACGAATTGGCATTGGGGGAATTCCCTATTCTCATGTTTTATTAAGTTCGTTGATTGGTTGTTTATTTATTGTCGTTAACAGAGTAGGTGTGGAAGTGAGCTTTTTGTGTCATAATGCTTAATATGCAAATGTGCACTTACAAGGTCTTCGTCTCTACCTCTTAAACAGTACCTACCGTGGCTGACTGAATAGCCATAAACCGGTTGATATCGAGGATAGAATTATAAGATGCAATTTTAATTTATTGCTACGAAGTAACGATTAATTGCTTAATGAATATCCATAATCTCCTTAAAAGTCCTTATGAATAACATGGTGCTGAAACAGAAAAACACACAATTTTCAGAAATTTTCGTTTCAAATTTGCCCTTGTCACCTAAAGACCAGTACATCAATCAATCATGAGTAAAGAGAGCAATACAAAAAATTGCATTTCGCTAACTTTTCATATGAGATGCGACGTCACGATAAGGATTCTTATCGAGCGTTCAATGAAACGCGAATTTGAAAAATCGTATCAGGTGAATCTTCATTTATCCGTAAGACGTCATGCTGTTACAACTTACAATCCGAACATCTTCGAGTCATTGCGTACATCGTGAGTTTCACCGGTTCCTGTTAGGGTTGTCAACTCTTTGTTTATGAGCAATCATAAACACTTCTGTTGTTTAAAAATACACAAATAATTTTTGATTTAGTAAACTCTATGTTAATAATTTAAATTTATTACAATTTTATTATTTCATACATATTACATAAGCCGTAAGGTAATACTATAATAGCTATAAGCTGTTATATGTGTGAAAATATACTTATTAGCATTAGGTCGTCATTTTAGATCGTCATTGTAATAGCGTTTCATGATGAAAGGATAATGTAATGTTGAAAAGTTCGTTCTCAATTGTTCGTTTGTCTTACAAATTAGCATTATATAAGAAATCAACAGTTGTCATACATGTCACATTATAAATACATCGCCATCCATCGGAATTTATCGATTTCGAAGCGTTTCAAATGCGCATCATATTGGATGGGAATGAGATGTTTCCCCGTGCTAAAATTAAGCCTATATCACTATATATCCAGACGTAAAATCATACCACAAAACCGCTCTGTTTCGATGTGAAAGAAGGACAAGCAAACAAACACATGCCTTAATATCTTAGTAAGGATGGACAGCCCTTTTGTGAGTACGAAAAGAAAGCGAATAGATAACGGTACAACGCGAGTCATAATTATCTTGTACATATTGCCAAAACTGAGTTGATTCGTCACGAACATGACCGCTCTACCCAATACACAATGTATTTAATATTGAGAAGAATTTTATGTCGCAAATAACAAGAGTTATTCCCATCGTCCCTTAAAAAGCGCAGTATAGTAACACAATATAACATTTTAAAACATCGTATGCTGAAATATGTAACTATTTAGCTTATGATAAGTTGATACCATTAAACCTATTATTTGCTATATTAGAATTATTGCACGGTACTTACTATTTATATACTATAATGATAGTAAGAAAAGTAGATATATGCCCGGAGTTTATCCGTTAATGCTCATAGGAGGCAGCCTTATAAATGTGGTCACGTGTTAAGAAAATATGATACTCACGTTAGTTGTAATAACCCTATACTATTGTCTATAATACGTAGACTAGAACGAAGAAGTTAAATTTGAACCGTTTGTCGATGTGCTTAGAATGTTCATGCCAAATTAACTATATAGGGCTTAATTTTTCATACCTAATATTAAAATAATTCATACAGATATAATTTTGTCGCGGGTATCTGTGTAGTCTTCTAACAATTGATATTTAAATAGGGTTAATCAGACCACATCATCATGTCACAATATATATTCACATTTTAATAATAGCAAATCAAACTCAATGTCAACAAATGGGTTATACATTTTTCTTATAAATGCCTATAGTGATTACGTTTTGATACGTTTATTGTATATTAAAGAATGTTTTGTTCTTATCACGATCAATTATATCAGTAAATGGATCGTTATAATGATTTATACGATTCCGTGTCTATTCATTAACTACCGGTTAAATGAATACATTATCACGTCTAAATCGTCCAGGCTTTGTTGTAGCTCAATGTTAAAATATTATACGAAACGGATGGATTTCGTGTGACAATAGAATAATTATTTCAAACGTAAAGTTACTTTGTTAATGCAATAGACTTCACTAGGACGAGAGAGGAGCGAGCTTTAGAGGTATTATCCCACATTCTATACCTTTTCATGGTACTCTTTAGTGAGATATTATGGCACTCATAGTAGATGTGTTATCAGTCATAAAACATTTAAAATAAGTTTAAAAAACTTATTAACGTTGCGTATCTTTGCTAGTGTAATATACAAGTACCTGGATGACCGAGCTTTGCTCGGTGTAACTTCGTGAAGTTAGATTGTTTATAAGCGTTTTTTTCCAAGATCGTTTAGGCATTTTTAAGTGAACACGTGCATTAAGAAGACACAAAACAATATAAACAATTAGTCTAACCTCAAAGCAAACACTCATCTTCGTTACTTAACAACGCCATCTAATGAAACTTTAATTATTCGCCAAAAAATAGTATTATTATTCGCCAATAGATGTCAGGAAGAGTCATAATAAATTGGGACTACTCAAACGCCTCCTATTTGTTAAAAAAGTAAGTTTAAGTCGATAAAACACGAATATAAAACGAAATTCCTAGCTAGATCGATTTATCGCCTCCGAAACCCCCTATATACTAAATTTCATGAAAATCGTTGGAGCCGATTCCGAGATTCCAATTATATATATATATACAAGAATTGCTCGTTTAAAGATATAAGATTTCGCATTCGTGGTCCTCAACACATTATAATGTTAGGAATATAGTTTGACAATTGTTTGTTTGAAACATGCGAATCTAAATGAGGTTTGAATAATGAAAAGCTAATTAACTTCAAAGTTACCATTCCTTAAAGTTTAAGAAGTTTATTCTAGATAATCTATAATAATAATGATTGGACACACTTGATATTTTAACATCGAAAATGCGTGGTATCGTAAAAATATATTCTGTATGCATTGCATGTCGCGTTTCACTTTCTATTCTACGTTTATAGAAAGATGTTCAAACATAATACTGGGTTTTAATTGGTGAAAGCTAATGGTAAATATTGTAAAAAGTTCATAGTGTTCATGGGAGTGCAATTGAACTACGCATTTTTATTTCCATCAAATTGTAGCTTTAGAAATGAGATTATATATTCATGTTTTGTGGCATTGTTGTTAGTCAATGTGAATAAAATCCATCGCACTCAGATATTTTGTTTATTCCAAACTTTACCAAGACAGATATCGTAACATTTTGTGCAAAAAAAGTCTTTCTCATGATACACATTGCCGATGATTCCCAGAAATTCACTCAGCCTCGATAGCTATCAACACTAAGTAATTATTGTTTTATTTCCGCTTGCCATGTAGGTGGGGCCAATCACATACTAAGGTCGGACACACCTTAGTCAACAACAGTTCTATTAGCGTCCAATTTGCATCTCTGTATTTATATGTGAAACAACAAACTGGAAAATGCCTTCCTAAACTCAAACTATCTTATGCCGAAGGATGTGCCCAAATATCCGGTCATTATTTCTAACAACGTTTATGTTTTGGCTTATTAAATAAATGATCGTATCATTCAAAGAATAGCAATTAAATGACAACGCGTCTGTATATTTCAACCGTGTAAACCCGTAAAATAGTTTAAAAATGTATAGCACAACATGTTTCGTACATTTTAGGTTGTTTTATGGTACTTAAGATAAAACTTTACATTAAATTGAGATAAGTTGTATGGTACAATTAATCTTTGTAATATAAAAATATTAATAACATAGTTTCATAAATTTTGTTAAAACAAATTGTAACGAAATGTAAACAATTTTTTCCACGGCGTTGCCAAGGCAAACGTAGCTCTGTGTTGAATTTTATGATAAAATATAATGCACTTTATAAAACGTCGAATGAAGGTCATTCGTGCAAATTGAACTTGATAGAAATAAAACAAATCAAACAATGAATAGTCGATTCGCAATAAATGAAATCTGTTTCCAGTAATTCGCCATTCTGTATAAATAATAAATACGTCGAATCAAACCTACGTATAAGAGTTTGGTCGACACGTTCATAGAAAGTGCGGCACATTAAGTAACAACATTTTCGTAGTGTCATGGTTTTTTAGTACGGTATATTAAGATAACGTTAGTAATAACGGGCAAATAAAAGAAAATAGATAGGTTATATTGTTTAAGTGAAATTATACGTCTATATGCATAATACCTATGTAGATACAGCTCTATTCTTATTATGTAGATATGTAGGTTAGTTTGGCAAGATTTTATTTTGTTTGATAAGTACAATCCACAAATAGTATATATTTTTATAATTAATCACTATTTAATCGTTCATATTAGCAATTTGGGTCATAGTTTATGTTTCACGAATTAACCTACATATGCCTAATTAAACTGCTGCCATACAATGCGAATGTTAACAAATAAAAAATTACATATTTTACAGTATTTTAGGAAACTGAAAAAAAATTTTATATACGAAGTATTATTATTTCTTTTTATTCAAACTATCAATCTTCTAGTGTATCTAGATAACAAAATAAACGCCTAATTTAAATAAGTCTAGGTTGGGTGGAACTAGGAAATGACTATGTACAACTCCGTAGCGGCGTCGCGTGGCAAGGTCGCTGACGCGATAAAGACTGCAAAATTGTATCGAGAAAAGTTCCGGTTTGCAATGCTTAAATTTTAATTGTACGCCAGTAATGTAAAATACCATGGATATTAATATTTCATGAATGTAAGAAATTGGCTCTGTTAACACACCTTATGATCTGCAGACATCATATGTAATTGGGTTGTAATCGCTCGTAATTACATTGTAATTAGTAGACTTATAATAATATTCAGTTATGAGTAGGAATATTATATCAGGGAAAGCATATATAATGATATTGTAATATTAAGCAAAATAGCATTTAATTAATTTTATGTGTAAAGATTGTGATAATTTACGTAGGTAAAAAATGCTAGTATTTTTTTAAGAACACCGAATAAAAATACCGTAGATTATGATATTTTATGAGAATTTATGCAAATCCGTCGAGTTTAGCGCGAGTATTTCAAAGAAATGGAAAAATAGACCTTAACTGTGCAATTATGAGGTTTAATTTTGTTTATTAAATTGTAACCTCAACTTCGCATTTAGGATAGTGAGTCCTTGAACTGGGCTGTGTCAAGGGTTGGGTATAGATGTATGTCTTATTAATTATTAATATACTGGACGGATTACAAAAAACACGATAATTTAAAATCAATGAAGCTTCTAAAAAGGAATATTATAATAACATTATTTTATTTTAATTAAGTATATAATTGAAATATAGTATATACTTAAGTATATATGTATATCGTCATTTAACAAAAACACTAAATATTTCTACTAGTAGGTATACTTCACCACAAAATATACGAATTACAAAAGGAAATAATTTTTAATCATCTCTCAATCAGTGTTTCATTATTTCACAAACAGTTGTGTTTGCAATATCTTAATAATTAAATATGAATTTATAAAAATGGATGAGGAAATTTGAAAGGCACTTGAACCGTTGTATTACAGCTTATCAGACTTTTCCTCTCCATATATTTACAAAGCTGGAATTCCCATAAGGCGTCTGTGACGTCGCTATACTTCACTTATACGTGGAACTGCATAACGTCCGCCTTGCTATAGCGGGTTTGTGGACCAGATAATTTAATTACTTATATGAACCATCAATATATATAGTTTCGCTTCAAAGCTTAAATAGGTAATATTGTCTCACCAAAACCTTTATTATATATAATGTTTCCATCGATTCATTCTTAAGTTTTAGCGAGATTTTATTAAACAGCAAATTATTTATATATGTATGTATATGTATATAGATTCTAAGGTTATATTCCAAATTATTTATTAGTTACAAAGTGAAATGTACAATGATATTAGCTAATACAATATGAGAGAATGACGTATAGGTGCATTTAACTATTATTTTATCCTTATTTTTTATCCCTTCCAACTACGAAAATCAATAATTTATTTGTTGAACTTAAAGAAATGATTGCCTAGTCATTACATGCGTATAACTGTTTGCCTTATACCAATGCATTTTATAAACCCTTCGATTCTAAGTTCATGTCACTGACTCCAATGGAAATCGTGAGTGTTACTCACGCTGAAAACTCGTTACTGTTTGTTTATTACATTGTATATATAGTGAATTAGTGCATTCGAGTTTAGACGGACGAAAATAAATTATTAATGAGCTTATTATTATAGAAGAAGATAAATACTAAAACAGGACTTTTGATACGAGTTTAGAGGCTCAAATGTAGTATAGAGGTGATTCAACTCAACATCAAAGAGAGTTACAACAACGCAATAGACGTAAACACGTAAAGGTTTACTCGTCCAGTTTGTAAACATACGTGAGTATGTAGACTATATAGTATATATTTAAATATTCATTAATTTTCTTGACCATTGCAATCAAAGCAAACATAAATTTCTTACCGTACTAGCTACATATTATTTTGTGGAGCATGTGATCAAGTCCAATAATACAAAATATGAGAGATCATATTTCTTTGAAATGCACTCACGTATCATGACCCACTTTAATAATAACTTAAACATTACCGTACAATGTGCATTTCTATATCTATGACTCATTACAGACTATTATAGTTTTGCTCTATTTCACACTCACGAATTCACAAAACCCCAATGTTATGTGGAATCTAATAATTTCATTTCATTAATTCATCACCATTTAAATGGTTTATTTGAAATGCCACGGTCTCATTTAAAAATAAACTAGGTATTACATATTAAATAATTTATAACCATGAAACTAAAATCGAAACAAAATAAGATTCCATATCGTTACGGAGGTCTACAACAATCTCGAGCTGATGAGCTTAAAAATAGATTAAGCTTTGTATGACAGCTGACGTTCTTGTCCACCTAAGTCCTAAGTCCAGTAATAAGTTGGTCGGTGAATGTGCCGGCCTTCACGGCTTTACTGTATTTATCCACATCGAAAACGTAATATCGCATACGTTTGCTATCCATAGATTAAGTGTAAGACAATTTACTCGGATTATATATTTCATAAGATTATACATTTCTCATAGTAGATGCCTTAGCTCAGCTCAGTGGCCGTCTGTAAGGTCGAGAGTGAATGTTCTGACCTTCACATTGCTCGCCCAAGATCCGCTGATGTAACTGGCACACTAACCGCGCAAATGATGTAGACGCATCACACTTTGACTAATAACGAATGGCCAAAAGAGAAAGTTGGACTCGTTCAGCTATTTGCGTATGTGACAGTGCCGCCGATGCAAGTTCTAGAAATTTCTCTTTAGAGGTTAATTTAAAGCGGTCTTTTACTGAATAGTCACATAGTATACAAATAGAAAAAGAATATCGGAAAACTTGAAACTTTATCAGCATAAAATACGAGTGTGTTACATTAAAATCATGAATATATATTATTTTGATACTATTAAGTATTATCGAGAAGTTAAATGTTCAAATATGCACCTACGTCCTACACATTACCTGTAGGTCCGACAATGACATTGCCGTACCTTGAACTAAGATTAGAATCCAAATATAACCATTCTATAAATGCAGATTACAGCAGGAACTTGTTGTATTTAATAGTAAGATAAGTGTGTCAAGACCCAGCGGTAACATTGGCATTGAATCTAATGGGCGCGCAAATGGGACCGCGGGTACTGGGTACCTTTACACATGTCCTAACAAAATGATGGATGACATCGTGTAGCGTTCCTGTTTTTGCGAACCGGTCTCGCATTCCAGATGCTTTATAATGTAAACGACCTAGATTATAATAGAGGCAATGCCATTATGCTTGAGGTTTTAGAAATATTTTCTTAGTTTATCTTTACAACGGACGAATGGCATTGTTGTATTTTTCAGATCGGACAATGGGATGTTATTACGTAAGATATAACATAATAAATAAATTTGTTGGAAAATACGTGTTTCACATGTTTTGTTTATAAAAAAAAGGTGTCTTTTAAAACAAAAGACTTTGTTGTATCTTTTTAATTTAAATTTTAACGGATTAACTTGTTAAATACGTAGATAGTTATTCATTATTTTGATTAAAATTTTGTTCAATTTGAATAAATCTTTTACACAAATAATTAATTACGGAACACGTCGCATAAACTTGTAGTTAGACTCCTATCTTATCTTCATCAGATGATACGTGCCGTAAAACCATAAGCTTTAATTACGTAATATCTACACTAGTTGTTTTAAAAGTCAAAGATGTTGTTCGTCTCAAATAAGAGATTTTCCTGCTTGTATAGGTACCTAAATAGTAATCGTAATTGGTTATTGTATAAAATATAAGTAAGCTTTTACCTCATTCTACTATTATATATTCTATTCATTACACTTCTAATTTATTGATTAGGACATAATAATAATGTTTTTGTATATTAAACAAAACTTTTTGATTTAACACGATGCGATAACCTGTTTTTTTTTGTTATAATTTATTATTAAAAATTTCTTTACGTTGTGCTTAATAGGAACCTATTTTCCTCAAAAGGTTGTTCACACGTTGGTCAAGTGTAATTATTGTTAAAATGACCATCGTCATTTAAACAGTAATTAAGTTCTTTCATTCTTTCTTTTTAATAATTAATTATAAATATACAATATGTTAAAGTAATTTTAAAATTATGAATAACTAGCTGCGCCGGCGTTTTCAACCGCGTAAGTCTGTATCCCGAAGGAATATCGGAATAAAAAGTTGCCTATGTATTATTCAATCGGTTAAGTAGTTTTTGCGTGAAGGAGCAACAAAAGCACTATAGTGGGTAATAGGATAGTAGGATAATTACTATCTAGTAAAAAAAATACTAAGTATAAAATTTTCAATCACATACTGATGATTAATTAAACTTAGTATAATTAACTAAAGAACATACGCTCGTCAGGGCTTCAAATCTGCAACGTAATATCCTAATGATTTCATATAATCCTACACAGTTAATATGTATTTAGGTTGTAGTAAATGAACGGTCGATATTCTTCTATTTATCAATTTAAATAATAATAATAACATTATCAATCTTCCTTAGATGTTGCGAAGATGTCTTCCCGTCAAGAAGTTACTCTGTATAATAAATTTAATATTAAATGAAGCATATAAAGAATATTTACAACAAACAATATATTCGTATTTTAATAGGCATTCCACGAAAATTAAAAGCAGTGTCTGCTCTAAAAGCTTTAATCAGTATCTAAGCCTATTCATCAATTTAATAGACACATTTAAAAGTAAAAGGCCTATATCGGCATTCGATTTCTATTTTAAAATGCCAATATGGCTTTCAAGAAAACTAAATTAGATTTGTATCAATACATTCGGGTATTTCAGTACATTTATTTTCACTACATGGCTCCAGCTGCACAATAACGTTTTTATATTTTGTAAATGGCTATTGTTGTTTGAGTTGAACTCGATTAATTTGTGAGCACAATAGCGACATTAATGAAAGTCGCGTGTATTTACTTTTTACTACATTTCCCAAGCAACGTGTAAACAACTACGATTGCGTTTACCTCACTTTCCATTTCAACTTCGTCGATAGCGCATCAAATTTTTAAACTAACATTTGTCAACTTTTATGTTCTGTATGAGTAAAGCAAACAACAGCTAGGTTTTATTTGCTTAAATAATGGGTGTTATATAAAATGTAATCGAACATTTTACATGTTCGTAGACACCGTATAATCATAACGTTTTGTGGCAGATTTCGATAATAATCAAATAGCATTTAATCCCAATTCCCATATTGTTTTGCTGGTTTTGTGAATATTGGTTTCGAATTATCTACGTACCGATAAATACAAAGCCCACCGATCATGAAATTGTTATTAGAAAATGCTTTTTTCTTTTTAACATATTGAAATCCACCTTTTTACATAGTTAGGTACATTCATTGCATCCTATTCCACATCAAAATAATCACGTGCACAAAATTAGACGTAATAAATCACGGCACATTATGGGAGTCTTTTAATTTAGTTATGTGTTTTCAATCTCATAAGTTAATGTTGGACGATTTAGTTATTTAGTTAATATCTTCTTATCAGTACTGGCTACTGATATGAAATTCATTGATTTCGTTGCCGGGTTGGCGTCGACGTTGTATTTTGGGTGGCCTTTAGATTTGCTCTTGTCATGAAAGTTGTTAGGCGGTTTAGATTTTTTGTGGAAAATGTGTATTATCATACTCAATTCCTTACATCTTAAAAATAAAACTTCATCTTTTTAGTTAAGCTTTTAGACACGTAAATTACTCGTCCTCTTAAGATAAATCTCAACGAACTCGATTCACAAATGAGTAACTACTTACAAATGTTCCATCATAAATTTTCCAGATTCAATGAATCAGTCATTGAACGTTTTTATTTGGAACATAAAAATAATCTACAAAACATGGCGTTGTTTGTTATCAACGGGTACCTGTTGCTTCAGCAGTGTTGTGAAGCGGCACCTCGCCCACGCGATAACATCATTGACGTTCACTGGAGAATTCCTCGCGAATAGCCTTTTAATAACGCTATTGAAAACGCGAACCTCTTTGCGAATTTAATGCCGTAAATACTTTATGTTTCGAGCGGCAACATAATATCGGATCAAATTTTAGGGAAAAACGTTGAAAACGTCGTTGTAAAGATTCATTAGAAAATATTCCAAATATTTTTTGACACAAGGCTTTAAGCTGCTTTACGAACGAAATATACAGTATACTGGATATTGACATTGTCTTAATTGGTTTCTCTCATTAATTCATTATCATGTTGTATTTTTTTGTTTCAGGCTATCCGATTATAGTTAATTAATTAGGTATCGGAAATTCTTATCAATGTATTTACTAGGAAAAACTCTGAAAATGTCAAATACTAATGATCTTCGTTTATTTATATATTGTTAATTTATTAGTGGTACTCGTAGGATTAAGAATGATATTTTAGCCTTATAATTTTTACTAATTGAATACATATTTATTTAGACTCCTAAAATATTATACAAACATTTAGTAAATTTATGTGTAATTGAACAAATAAATATCTATGAAAAAGGTCTATCTTCTTTTTTACGAATAAATACTAATCAATAAATTAATTTCACTTGATTTGATTTTCTTTTTTTCAAAAACTACGCCGATTAATAGAAGTTTTTAAACAGTAGCAGTTTTTACTTTTGACTCCAAACAGAACTCCATTCCTGATCACCCAAATGAAAGTTCGCCTCGATGTGAATGAGCCAGTTTCTTTTCATCTAAATAGCTTGCCGTCCCTTGCCCGCAGATCCATGGAGAGGTACGTGCGAATGAAATGGAAAGACGTGCGAGTCGGGGATCTCGTGCATTTGTCGAATAACGAAGCAGTGCCGGCCGACATGGTGCTGCTGCAGTCGTCGAACCCTCTCGGCATTTGCTATCTCGATACCTGCAATTTGGATGGAGAAACAAATTTAAAGCAGCGAATCGTCGCTCCGGGCTTTAAGGAAAAGGTAATGTTTAGCGAGTTAACGAATAAATATCTAGTTAAATAGTATTAATTACCACAGTAGCATACAATCTCTGACTTGCGCTGCTTAGGAAGTTAATTTCTTTCCACAAGTTTTTTATTTTCTAAAGCAGGCGAAATATTATAGTAATGTTATCTCCTGTATTGCATGTGTAAAATATCTTAATATCAACTCAATCCTTTTCACGAATAAGATTCGCTTTGAGATCTGTGTATCAAAATTAATGTGAACTTAAGATTACCCATTGTACTATTGTTCAATATATAGTCCATCAACTAGATATCCAGCGAACTGTTAACTCAATCTACATTTAACCTCGATTTTCATGCTGTCGCCGTAAACGACGTTTGCATAATTTGATCGGCACGAAACTTGAAAATATTATTTGACTATTGCTATAATTACTGTGGTGAAAAGCCGTGGGAATGCTTTCTCTAAGCGTAAAAATGTAATACCTGCCCAAATATTTCTTACAGCAACTCGAGTTTAATCCGCTAAAATTCAAAAGCACGGTGGAGGTGGAAAGGCCTTCAACGAAAATATACAGATTTACTGGAACAATATCACATCCAAACGGGGGAAGAGTTCCTTTAAATTCAGACAATTTACTTTTGCGAGATTGCACTATCAAAAACACGGATTACGTGGAAGGAATAGTCGTCTATGCGGGACATGAAACAAAGGCTATGCTCAACAATGGTGGGCCGAGGTATAAATGTTCCAAATTAGAAAGAAAGATGAACACAGACGTGATATGGTGCGTCTTAGTGCTGTTATTTCTTTGCTGCGCTGGCGCCGTCGGTTGCAAAGTTTGGTTCGACAACTACTACCCATATCTAAATAAGTTTACGCCGTTCATTCCCTATGCTGATAAACCGACACACGAGGGCCTGTTAATATTCTGGACGTACATAATAGTACTACAGGTCATGATACCAGTCTCTCTATATGTTACAATAGAAATGACGAAGCTATTGCAAGTGTATCATATACATCAGGACGTCGAGATGTACGACTCAGTAACAAATACTCGGACGGAATGTAGAGCGTTAAATATCACTGAAGAATTGGGTCAGATAAATTATTTATTTAGTGACAAAACTGGCACGTTGACGGAAAACAAAATGGTGTTTCGGCGATGTACAGTGGGGGGAGTGGATTATGATCATCCGCCTGGTCCTGACGCAGAGCCCTCGGCGGAGCTCCCCCCTATAGTTACACCTATTACTAAAGTATCACCGAATAGAAGAATGCTCCAACATTTACTTGACAGCAATGACGCTCAACATACACAAAAGGTAGGCATCGCAATTGAATTTCGTAAAATTATGAATCTCCTACCTATCCTTAAATATCTTATCTCTTTGATATAATCTTTAGATTTAAGCTCATTCCATTTTTTAAGAGAATTTGAAAGGCAATTTCCTTGTTTCGGTAAAAAGATAGCGTATCTAATGAGACCTATAAATACATTTTAAAATTGTCCGATAGCAGTTATCACGTTATCAGTTTATTCACAACGTCGCCAGATTTCCTTATAAAAGATTACATCATAATTGCTTTTCGACTGTAGTCTTTATGAAATATCCTCATTCTGCAACAATTTTCTTCAGGTCCGTGAGTTCCTGTTGATTCTTGCCGTCTGTAACACTGTGGTGGTGAGCCAACCTCACGTTGACTCTTTAAGTAATTCCACCACCAGTGATCAGTTTCGATCCCAGAAGTCGTCCAGAGCGAACGGAACGCTACGATCTAACGATAAGTTCGTATTCCTTCTTATTCTTATCTATTTTAATGTTAGATATATGAATTTGTACAATATAATATGCTCCGTAAATATTCTAATCGCTTTAAATGTTTATGCATGTCAACCTGAAACCAAACTGGTGCGAGTAGGAGCATAACAATTCAAGTATGTGGTAGTATCTCCAGAGCTTTGCTAAGGTGTATAATTAGAAACGTTTATTTCTATTCACATTCGAATACATTTCATCTTGCTTCGTGTGTTTTATAATGAATATTATATTTTGACCGAAATAGGCTAGTTTTGTAATAATAGCGTAAAAGGTACGTCAAAATGAAATCTGTTATCTGAATATGGTACAGAAACTTCTTGTACCGCTGATATCTTATACCGAGCTACAAGTTAGCAAAAGGTAAAACCTATTCGTTATTACTTGTCCATCATATGTTATGAAGGTTTACCGTTTTAATATAAGTAATATGGAAAAAAAATTTACTTATGAATTTATGTCAGCACTACATTCATAATACCTTATTATATATAATACGTAATATACTCTTAGTTTAACCCTTGTCATTATGGAAAAGTCCTCCTAACTAGACTTACACAATACACGTCGTATACTACATTACACGAGTAGTTCTTTATTGCTATAACATCAACCATTGGTCATAGCACTCAAATACAGGATTCCCAACCTTACAGCCTTTATAATTAAGCATATTTTCAGATACGCTCGGTTGACTGAATCCAGATCGACGACGCCATCGCCGCCGCCGTCGACGACATCGCCCTTACGTATTCGACTACCGAAATTGCCATTTGGAAGTAGAGATGATAATTCTAGCGAGCCGAGTACATCTGCGGAAGTACAAGTGAGTTGTTGGAAAATAAATATCGTGCACATTGCATACATTTTGTTGCAATTTAAAAAGAACTTTTAACCCTCTTTAACTCATCTCATTGACCTTCATTTAAACTTCCCGTACAACTTTATAACTTCTAATTATTGAATGAAACAATTAAACTTGCGAAACTGGGTCGAATCGCCATTCGTAGAAAGGCTTTTGCAAATTTAAAATTACCGCAATTTGTTCAGTAAACCGAGGTATGGTATTTGAAATATTTACGGCAACAGACCATCAATTTTGATTTGAGTTTAAAATCACAGACAAAACAAAACTTTCCCATCCACATTGTGTCTTTTAAAAGACTTGCTTGAATGAAAAATAAATTGTTCCGATAAAAGGGCAGTCATCTATTATTGGAACAAAAATAGCGCTTATTGTTGTTAATCAATAGATAAATCAGCAACACTCTGATGTAATGTAAATCATAAAAGGGTTTTTCAAGGTTTATTAATATTACAATGTTACAATGTGTTAAAATGATATTGGCATTTGTGTATTGACAATGGTCTATTTCAATGAAACTACTGAACAAATCAATCACGTTCAAAGCGATTGCGAATATAGGGCGATAATAGATTTGCATTTCGCGAGATTTGCGTAGCAGAGTGCAGGAAGAGCATTGGTTTTAAGAGATGAATATTTTTGGTTTGTAAGTACTAAACGAACTTTAAACTATTTATAGAGCGTTTCTTGAATCTTGAGGAAGATTATAAGGTTCAGGTCGCATTAACCGGTTTGTTTTCAATTTAACTTTAAACGACACGGAACCCAGGTGTGAAATAAAAGAAAAATTAAGTATCTTCAAGCCACAACAAACAATACCAAAATTCTTATTGGAATTTTAAAATAAACAATAACACATGCTTGTTTGTATCGTGTCGATGAAATCATATTAATGCCAAAACTGTATAAATTTACATTTCGCACACATTGTTCATATATTTTCCCTCACATTACACACGATCGTTCACTTTCAGTTGGCACGTTTCGAAGCGGAAAGTCCAGACGAGCTCGCCCTTGCGGAGGCGGCCTTGGCTTACGGCTACGAGCTCCGAGGCTGGGCGCCTGATGAGGTGGAACTGGGTGTTAGGGGTGAGCTGACGAAGCTCAAGGTCCTGCGGGTACAACAGTTCGACTCTAATAGGAAGTGCATGTCTGTTGCCATGCGCACTCCAACGGGACAGGTGAGTGAGGAATCTGTTTGTTTGAATGAACAGATCTCAAGAACTGCGGGTTAAAATAAAAAATGTGTATTTTTATGTTGAAAAGTTCATTTCACACGTTAATGAAACCGTAGGTCTCAGTAACTTCAGAAGTATAGTTTATTTATTAAAATAGTGTAAATTAAATAAGCAAAAGCTTATGAATGTCAAGTCCAAAGAAACATATAAGATATACACGCCTTTGCTTCGTTTTCATTCCAGAGACAAATAAAAATGATTTTGATTATTATAAAAACAGTGTATACGTAGCGACCCATGATATTTTTATAATAACCAATCACCCATACGGCATTGTAGGTTCAATAATAGCTGTGTATCGTTATAAGAGCTAATTTGCTACTTTTATTTTAAAAAATAGCAAGGTGAGTGTTGATGTAAAATGATTTAGAAAGATTTCACAAGCCTCCGGTATATAATCTCAAATTAATTTTGAAATCAATAGTAAATAAATGTAACAATTTCAATTTAATGTCACAGGAAATATTTATAATTTCATAATTTACCAACGCCATCGTTGGTTTATAAGCGCTCGCAATTTTGGATTATGCCGGGAATTTACTTTTCCCAAAGACCGACAAGTTGCGAAATAATACTAAATCGTGAACATTTGTTACCTGACGACGCCCTTTTCAAACGGTGAAAGCATACAATTTATCTGCGACGTGTTAATCAACAGTTTTATTTAGTTTTTCTCGAAAGACTTTATAATTAACAATATCCCGTGCCGAAGAGGGGGTTGGTTGGGTTTTTTAACCTAAAAATACGGATATCAAATGAAAGATCGTATAAACATTTACAATAAAACTTAAAAGTTAGCATTGCCGCTTTTTTGTTTCTATAAAATAATTGGTCCTTCTCAAATTTGTGTCGGTCTATATCTCGTTATGCACACAAGCGATCGATCGTGGCCAGGTGGTGGTGTACGTGAAGGGCGCGGACAGCACGGTGCTGGGCGCGCTGGCGCCGATGCGCGCCGGCTCGGCGGAGGCGGCGGCCTACGAGCGCACGCGCGCGCTGCTCTCCGAGTACTCGCGCGCCGGCCTGCGCACGCTCGTCATGGCCAAGCGCGCCATGCAGCCCGCGCTCTGGGAGGAGTGGCTCGCCGGCCACAACCGCGCCTGCGAGATCGGGGAAGGTCGGTGTCTGTGTGTGTATGTGGGGGGGTGGATATATATGCTTATGTAAACGTAGACTGGGACGTTCAGAGTACAGAGGTACCATCTATCTATCACATATGACGGTAGATCAAGGAGGATCAGGAGTAGGTAAATTTGTAAAGAATCTGCTGAGACAAGTGTCCGTAGTATATTTTGACCAAACTATGCAAATATTATAAAGCTGAAGAGTTTGTTTGTTTGAACGCAGTAATCTCAGGAACTACTAGTCCGATTTGAAAAATTATTTCAATGTTAGATTTATTGAGGAAGACTAAAGCCTATATATATACCACGGGCGAAGCCGAGGCGGACCGCTAGTGGTAAATAATTTTAGTCATATACTGATACATCTGATACATACAATAATTTATTTACAAAAACAATAGACACGCTATGATAATTTTTAACGTATACTGCCGATCTAGACCTAGACCTTCACAGAGCTTAACACATGTACTGACTAATCAAAATCATTATTGAATTATAGCCAACGGCATGTATGGTAATCAGATTTTTTAAATACGTAAAAAACAATAAATGCGTATTCGTTCGCTTTTCTACATACTTAATCAATAGTATATTACTTTGTAATTCACGTGTACTGGTGCGATCGCATTTTTCCCTCTAATTGGATTTGTTTTACGTAATAGCCGTCTCGGATGCGATGAATTGAATTTATATAATACTTCATTGTTATATTATTTATCACAAATTTTATTGTTACATTGGCCGCAGTTGCAATTTATTGAATCATTTTACTATTGTAATAATATTGAAATATTTATGTATTTAATATATTTAATAACAAAACTTAACTTCGTTTATGAGACGCTACAATCATTTGGGCGTATCGTTTGCTTCAATTAATGAAAATTGCGTGATTAAACTAATACGCAGTTCGATAGACAACATAAATATATAAAGTAATGCTTTATTGGACAGTAAAATTTGATGGGCGATATTACTAGTGTTGGAGGAATCGATTAATTGTTCTATTAAATATAACATTACAGATATTACTAAATTCTTATAACTGTGTTACTATTAATGTTTATACTATGAAATATGTCGATGATGTTAATTGCTAATGAATAAAAGTGATTGTTTCCTTTGGGGATTTCTAAATGGTTAATATATTCGATGTTTTAAAATAATAAGTTACTAAATGACTTAAAAATAAAAACAAAGCAAGTATTATTTTTGCTGATTTACATTTTATTCTTTTACAAAACATGGCGTTATATATAAGCTAAGAATAAGTATAACTTTCGCGTATAAAGTGAGTCTTAATATACTTTCAAATCTTCTACAATACGTGAGATTGTTCATTATGTTTTCTTTACTAACGGAGGAGGTAGCTATCTACCTCTCTTAACATTAAATACACGAAACTCAGTTACAAAATAATAACAATTGAACGAAGACAAATTAACACATAGAGGAAAACACAGGACGGAGAAAAATGTGCATTGTGTTCTTAAGAAGGTCTTGGCTTAGCATAAATGTCAGAGTCAATGGGACCCTGACGCTGATATTCAGCCAACACCACTTGAGAGTAGAAGAAAAAGGGTCAATCGTATGGTTTATCAACGTATAGGTGTTTCGGTGTCAGGTCGGGAGAAGCGCATCCGCGAGTCGCTGGCGCGGCTGGAGAGCGCGCTGAGCCTGGTGGGCGCGACGGGCGTGGAGGACCGGCTGCAGGAGCACGTGCCGCGCACCGTGCGCGCGCTGCTCGACGCCGGCATCGTGGTGTGGGTGCTCACCGGCGACAAGCCCGAGACCGCCATCAACATCGCCTACTCCGCCGCGCTCTTCTCGCAGAGCGACCGCCTGCTGCACCTCATGTCGCGGGACAAGGTGCCGGTCGTGCTGTTCAGTCCACTCTCTTGTATTATATTTGTGCGTTTGTAACGAATCGAGTTTGGGGGGATATACTTTTTTTGTAGAAACATCTTTTTTTTCTTTCTAAGTACAATGTTTTAACACTTTGTTTTATTTCTGTTACGTACGATCATGTGTTGAAGATATTTTCGATCGCCGTTTTTTTAAGATTGGCATAAAGGGAAACTTGATTTTTATAATTATTTAAAAATGTTAGTTTTCCGGGGCGACGTCCGACGGGTTGGGTTCAGAGATCAGCAGCTAGAACGTGGTGTACGTTGCAGGAGCACGCGGAGTCGACGATCAAGAGCTACCTGGAGGGCGGCGCGGAGGGCGGCGGGCGCGCGCTGGTGGTGGACGGGCGCACGCTCACGTACATCCTGGACCGGCGCTCGGGGCTGGTGGCGCCCTTCCTGTCGCTGGCGCGCCGCTGCTCCGCCGTGCTGTGCTGCCGCGCCACGCCGCTGCAGAAGGCCTACATCGTCAAGGTACGTCACCTGTATACTTATGTGTAACCGACTCTGTATGAGAACAAGTGATTCGAACGAGATTCTTCTTGATTCTACGATTAAAACGTGTTTTTTTTTGTTCTTCTAACTAATTTATTTATTGGCATAAAACGTCTCTTATATTAGTACGGTATACTGGGTACTATGTCAGAAAATGAATGAACGAAGTTAATCTAGTATTCTTTCTATCACTAAAAGCGACTTACTAATACGTTTAGCACTAAAACTAACAGCCGTGTGCACTTACAGATCCCCCTGTTTTCACACCAAATAGGTGCTTGACTACGATCTGTACCGAATTATTATATAATAGGATATCGAATTCATTAAGAAGCGACAATTCTCACCCCCTACTGCCTTAAATGCCTTGGAACGCGGATTCTCATTCAAATAAAATAGATGACACAAAATTCATGCGATTACGCGAGGAACACCTGTGCAAATAGGAAATTTGACTACTATTTGTATTAAATATTAAAGTGTTTTGCTAACGTACAATTATTTAAAACTGAGAAAATAGATTTATAAACATAGTAATTGATGAATTGATATTTCATTGCAGGCAGTTAAGGAAGAGCTGGGAGTGACGACGCTTGCCATAGGTGATGGGGCGAATGACGTGTCCATGATTCAAACGGCAGATGTTGGCGTGGGTAAGGCATTTTGCTCACTTCCAAATTGTACCATACTACTTGGGCATACATATTACACCGAAATAAAACACATGATCATTTTTGTGGATAGTTTATTAAAGAATATATTTGTGTCACATACACACATACGCGTACGCACACACGCGCGCGCACACACACAAACATATTTACTAATTGAAGCACCTTATCGCGCTGTCAACATAAAATCCAACCAACTGAAAGTGCGATAACAACGTATCAGAAAAGGAGACCTTAATTATACTAGCTACCCGCCTGCGGCTTCGCCCGCCTCCGTATTGTTCTTACCTTTTAAACCTTCCATGTATTATTCAGAATGCACAAAAACCAGGATTATGAAAATCAGACCAGCCATTCTCGAGTTTTATCGAGACGTAACCAACAACAATTCGAGACTAACGCACGGTAATTGATTTTTATATATAAGATCATTTGTTAATTTTCCAGGGCTCTCCGGACAGGAGGGGCGGCAGGCGGTGATGGCGTCGGACTTCGCGCTGTCGCGGTTCAAGTTCATCGAGCGGCTGCTGCTGGTGCACGGCCACTGGTGCTACGACCGCCTCGCCAGGATGATACTCTACTTCTTCCTCAAGAACGCCGTGAGTGTCCCATACACTACTGCACCATAACACTACACTTGTGCGTCACTTATTACGAGAGAGAAGGGCTTTCTTTTTTCAAGGCCCGATTCGAGTAGCTATTATTTAAGTGTTTTAATAATATTAAACTTCTATTAAGTGTACAAAACCTAGATAATATAATTGTAAACATATATTGTCGCTCATAGATTAATTAATCAATATGTCCCCAACATAATATATGAGTCTAATAGTTGTCCCTTCTTTTGCAGACATTTGTGTTCCTAATATTCTGGTACCAGTTCTTCTGCGGCTTTTCATCGTCGGTGATGATCGACCAGTTGCATTTAATGGCGTACAATCTTATGTTCACCGCAGTTCCTCCTATCGTTATAGGTGAGTTCTCGATTTGGTTTAAGGGGGGTATGATAAATTATTTAAGAGATTTGACTGAAGCATAATATGTACATGAGGTTCTCATTAGTATATTAATTTAGGGTTTTTTTTTCACTGATTCATTTTCCTTAGGAATGAGTCCAATGGGGTCCGTGGTAGTTGGTCCAATTGTTCGTTAAATAGAGAAGCCAAGGATGTAAGCATACAGTTTGAGAAAAAATCAAATCAATTTTTTTTACGTCATTATATAGTTTTATGTAACCAGCGTGGAGAACCTAGAGTACATAGTACTCCATATGCGGGATAGATTATATGTCGACTATTTGTATCTACATATTAATATTATAAAGAGATAAAGTTTGTGATCTACTAAACCGATTTGTCTTTTTATTTTTAACAAGTAGAAGGCCACGTTGTCTGTTAGTAACGTAGGCCATATTGTATACCGCTTTGATACGGGGAAACCCGGGGTCGTGGCCGATGTAAGTAACATGCGAGGTTCGAAATAAGAGCGCGTGACGTGTCCCGTGCGCAGGCGCGTACGACCGCGTGGCGCCGGCGGCGCTGCTGCTGGAGCGGCCCGGGCTGTACGGCGCGGCACGGCGCGGGCTCGCGTACCGCGCGCACTCGTACTGGCTCGTGCTCGCCGAGTCGCTCTATATCAGTCTCGTGATCTTCTTCGTGGCGGCCGCCGCCTACTGGGACACGGACGTCGACATATGGGCCTTCGGCGACTGCAACATGACGGCCTGCCTGGTCGTCATGCTCACGTACGTCGCCATCGAGACGCGGAGCTGGGTGAGTTGTCTATGAGTTATTGCAATATTGTTTGGCGGGACTAGAACCCGCGTCCGAGAGAAATCGATATTCTTTAATCTTAATTTAATAATGGTGATACAAATATATTACATTACTATGAGTTATTGAATGGCACTGGTTGACTTACAAATATTATAATATAAATAATTTTCTAGCGCTCTCACGCTTTCTAGCGCTCACATTTTAGATGTTAGTGAATCATTTAAATTGATCAAAACATTGTTTTGTTGTAACAATTTATTTGCTCATTCTTAAAAAATTATTATATTTCACGCAGCTATTCTATTTTACAGTCGTAAGTTTTGGTGTGGACATAGATGTTTTATTTAAGTTGAAAATTAAAGAAATTTACACGCGATGCACGTGTTCTTTTAGTGGTCACAAGCACGAAATTTCTTAAAATGATTGTATTGGATTTAAGATAAGAATACAAATTGCTATACGACCCACAGTGTAAAAAACATGCGTTGATTGTATTTAAATTTTCAACCGACTTCTAAAAAAAAAGAGATTTGACTGTATATTTTTTGTGTGTGCTAGGTGTCTCATAACAAATTTACTGGGTGAACCGATCTTTATAATTATTTTTTTGTTTGAAAATTGAATTGTAGTTATGTGAGATAAAATGAATGATATCGAAATATTGTCGGTGCCGTCAGACGGTGATCCAGGTGGTGGCGCTGTGCGGGTCGCTGGGCTCGTTCTTCGCGCTGACGCTGGTGTACCAGGCCGTGTGCGTGTTCTGCTTCAACCTGCCGTCCACGTTCCGCGTGCTGCAGCACGCGCTGGCCGACCCGCTGTACTGGCTCGTCGTCGTGCTCACCACCGTGGCCGCGCTCGCGCCCAGGTCGTGCTCTATGTGTTGTTACTTGTTGTTGCTCTTATGGTCGCTATTATGTTTACGTAAACAAGTTGAATAGTGCTAATGGGTAACGGGATGGTTTGTCTGTTTGAGTTAATTTTCTCATAACTAATAGATTTTTTTTTTGTAGGTCCCAAGTTCTAACGGAATGATATTTCGAAATATAATTGAAAAATAAGAATACTTTATTGACATATTTTTAAATAATTTTATATATATAACATAAAATATTTAATTTTCATGTTTCGATAAAAATGAAAAATTTAACAAGAGCGAGGGTAGGGAAAGATTGTTGATGCGTTTGTGACACGTTTCTCTTGCATCGCGCAGGCTGGCGTGTCACGCGGTGCGCAACTCGTGGCGGCCCGGCGCCGTGGGGCGCGCCGTCGCGGCGCGGAGGCGCGCCCGCTCGCGCCTGCCCTACGCCGCGCACTACCACACGCCCACCGCCTCCGCGCACGTCTACAGGTGCGCCCACACCCCACTCGCACAGACACACCACACGCCCACCGCCTCCGCGCACGTCTACAGGTGCGCCCACACCCCACTCGCACAGACACACCACACGCCCAGTTACACAAACACACGCCCAGACACAACACACGCACAGATACACCACACGCACAAATACTCCACACGCTCCATCAGACACACAAACATACATAATATGTCACCCACATTTAAATACGAGCATAAATAAGCTCTTCGGACATTTGATGAACCGTAAACGTGGGTTAGATATTTATTGAGGCTTTAAAGCTTTAAATGCTGCTACACTACCATACAGATAACAGAAACTAAACACTCGATTATACTACTAATATTGACTATAAATCGAAGCTAACGTCGTTATTTCGCCCGTAGATCAACAGATGAAGACGGCCTGCAGAAGAGCCAATCGGAAGTGGCGGCCATAACGTGACGGTGAAACTCGAACGTTTGCAGATTTACTTACACGCGACTCGCCCGCGCGGGACTTTCAAACCTAGGCTGTGATCTGTCGATAGAATTATTGTATAGACTTTATGTGCTTTTATACTAACGCGGGACCAATGCGTCACGTCTCAGAGGACGGAAAATTTCGACGATGATTTCGTTTAATTTGTATATGTACTTTGTAAAAGTTAAATCGACGTTTGGTGAACATCTGATTTAGGATTTCAGTATTGTATTTAGTTTTTTTTTTTATCTTCGACTCGACTTAATGTACTTACTTCGGAATTAACTAAGGCGGAATCGAAATTGATTTCCAGTTCTTGCTTGCCAACATGGCGTCCGCCAAAAGTAATCTCATGCCAATGGTCGATCTCGGCGGACGCAAAACCCCGGTTGTAAACCAAGGGCGGTTTTAGGTGTTCAGAGGAAATGTAAAGCGAGTGATATTGTTATGAATGTTGATAGATGGTGTATTTTTGTAAGGAATAGTGTTGTCGGCTTCCCTCGTGTGTTGTCGCCTTAAAGCCTTGCCTTCTCATAGACTGCACGCGTCTGGGCCAGCCTTGGACGTGAAATATGCACTAATAACTATTTTATATACCTATATCATTATATATTATAATCGACATTAAAATGAACTAAGCTGCATATAATTATGTCCCCTTTTTATAATGTATCAATAGATACAATCTGATTTAATTTCACTCGTGTCGACTTAAAATCGTTTTTGATTTTAATGTACCTTCATATCAGCGTTGACCTAGATAAGAGTAATTATTAAATCACTTTGTACTTCTTCAATCTTAATGAGTTATATTTTATGAAATCAATATAAACAAGTGATTAACAAATCAATGTAACTAAAGAGACGTTCAATCTTTGTTGCAGTAATGAAAAGCTAATAGAAAAATATATTATGTACTCCACATATCAGTACATAATTTGTGTGCGTGTAGTTTGAACTTTTTATACTACGATAGTGTTATCGTTTTGAAAACAACACGTAAATAAAGTGCCTTTTGTATGCATAATTATTGCATGTCTCACTCCCAAGCCTCTGCCTACGACAAGATATTTCCTAAAGATTTGACTATTTTTAATACTGTTTCTAGTTATTGTAAATACATAAAAATTATATATTTCTACATTGACAATGATTGTTATATGTACAGTAGGATATTTTTTATATTTAATAAATATTTGTGTAAATAACTTGTATGTTCTAAGACTGTTGTTTATTTAAAGCTTTTAATTTGTTGAGTTAAATTAAACGAATAGGGTAAATGCTGAAGTATGTATTTTCCAGTCATATTATGAGTTTGCTGATTAGTGAATGCCCGAAGGCGTTTCTTGCCATAAACATGAGTGTGCGGTATTCGCGATGTTGCTTACACATTACAGTGTAAGCACTTTATTGTGTTGCAAATAAATGAAATTAAATCGGATCTTTATTTACAAATGTTTTTTTTTAGCTTTGTTTTTTTTTTTGTTTTTAATACAAGCGTCGCCTATGGCTTGGTTCGAATAACTGATGACAATGTTGCATACACCTGTTATTTGCACAGGTATTTTACGTATGAAAGTTTTATATTCATGATATAAATTTTTTAATATTGTATTCTAGTTACCGGCGCGTAGTATTCCGATTATTTAGCAGTATTTTTAAATTATACCTAGTCTTGTCAACGAATGTTAGTATTTATCTATCATTTGTTATTTAAGTTAGTCTTCTATAATTACCTTCCATTCGTTAATTAAAACATATAACATGTATGCTTTGAGCGTTTGTTTGTAACATCTCATATAATGCAGCTCTTGAAGCGTAGAGAACCTAATCTTGGAATCTGTACATCACCTGATATTAGACAGCACAGAAGAGCACAGTGATGACTAGAAAATACATTAATATTCAAAGTGTTGTTTTTAAATAATAACAAAATATTTAATTTTTAAAAGTTGTTTTATTTTAACCGTATCACAAAAAATGTCATATATAAACAGAAAATTTGTCTTTATAATGTAGAATTAACCTAAACAAGCTTAAAAAAAAGCTTTGGCCACAAATACTATCTTTGTACATTTGTTACATAAAAATACTATAATAATCTGCTATGCACACAAAAAAAATGCATTTTTAGTAATATCAATATTAAGCTCATACATATTAAAACTAGAAATGAAATATTTTATCCAGATTATCTGAATTTGTATTTAAATAATGTAATAAGACAATTTAATTTAATGTTCACTATCTATCATCATAATAAACAAAATATACATAAGTATTTTTAACAAAAAAATATAAAGCAGAATCTGCTTATAACATAACAGTAAATAGTTTAACGAATTACGAAAATAAGCACTCAGTCCTTTGGACTAAAACAATCTAAATATGAATAAAAAATTCATTATTGTTTATAAAACACAACGACATATTCAGCACATCTCAGTATTAATATTCTCACTTTTAAATATGAAATATGTATATATTCTAAATTCATATAAAATGGTGAGTGTTATGAAATGCATATAAAAATTCATCATAGGATCAATTTACATATGGCATTGACGGAATCCATGGTGTGGTCGTTGACAAGAACAATGTCAAACTTGTTCATATAATTCTGTAGGTTTGCATCAACGTTTCGGCCGAGGAACCCAACCTTGATGATGACCTCGCAGTGCTCCATTCCCTCTGCCATCCCCGCATCACCGATGTTATCACCCAAGAGCATGACATTGTTACGTTCCTTCACCATCTCATAATACTCTGTATTTTTTATCGCTGTCTCATTTTTATTTAGAGTGTGAATGACTTCACCCTTGATACCAACTATTGTATCATTTTTATCCAATGCCAAAAAGTTTGAGATCACCTTGAACAAAACACATTTTCTATTTATTGTCACAGTGGTTGGACATTATGAAATACTTTTAATGTGAAGAAGTTAGAAACTAGATTCATTTTAAACAATTGTACCTTTCAAAAATACGATATAAAATAGTTTACAATCATTGGTTTATATGTTAATGAATACAACTCTGATAGTGCTTAACCACATCAATTATGAGAAATCAGTTATTTACTGTTTGTCTATGCAATAATTACTTGATAGTCATTAACAATAGTTAAATAAAAGTGTGTTTATCAGTTGTTAATGTTTTTGATTCATTTCCTTATCTATCATATTTCCATCAAACCAGTAACTATACAATTGATTAAAAATAATTCCTAACCTCTAACGAATCAATAAATGAGAGTACAACCAAGGGAACCTGGGTTCAACTCTAGAAGGACACAGAATGCTGATCACCGACTTATCTTTATGGATTGGCCTCCTACGTCACAATAGAACATGGGAATTTACTTTTTCACTTACAACTTCATAAAACACAAAACCATTATGGTTATAGTACCTTGACATTCGGTAAAAGAAAATTAGCAGCTTCGAGAGCAGCCACAACACATTCACCAAGACCAGCAGAAAACACCAACACAGGGACTTGCTGTACATTACTCCACATTATCAAATCTTTTACACCAATTCTATAAAGAACAAAATTGTTGATTTACAGCTATTGCCTCAACATATTTTTTAATACTTAATGGAGAAGTTTTAAAATTTTATTTATTCAAACAACAATTTACATGTCTTCAAAACTCCTTAACTACTTCACTTTACATTACATTATATATGTCACATCAGAAAACTTTGCATTAAAAAAAAATCAAATGGTTTCTAGTCTACTAAATATCTTCAATGTATCATGAATATTATACCTGAAGCATTCCACCATTTTTTTGCTGGTTTCTACGAGCTCTTGCTTAGGAAATTTCAAACCTCTGAAACAAATACATAAAATTAATTTCAAGAACATGAAATTAACTAGCCTCTAGAAACATTCATGGGTGGTGGCAGCGCTTATCATAAGATATACGACCCATCAGTTCTTTTGCCATCTATGACATTAAAAAAAGTCATCTCAAAAGCATGGTCCAAGTTACTTTGCATAATAACTCAACTAAACACTATCACAATAGATACTACTATCCTACTAATATTATAAATGCGAAAGTTTGTAAGGATGTGTGTGTGTTTGTTGCCCTTTCACACAAAAACTACTGCACCAATTGCAATGAAATTTTGGATAACTAAAATAACATATACGCAACTTTTTGTCCCAATATTCCTATGGGACACGGACTTACGCGGGTGAAACCGCATATCACATAAAAATAGCTACACAATAATATACTCACATTAAAAGTTTATGGGCCGCAACATACCAATCAATCATGTGTTTGGTCTTTTCCTCTTTACCCATTACCGAATCAACTTCTATTGGCTTATAAATATTAGAAAGTCTATTATCTTCATCTCTATAATATTGTGGTACCGATGGACATTCTCTGAACATACCTGTATTAATTTCAATACAAAATATAAAATCAATAAACACTTTTTAATAATATTTAAATATGACTGTTATTTTGATTGCAAGATACTTTTTGAGGATTGTATTATAAGTTTTTTTTTTTGTTGTCATGTCACAAATGATCAGTTTATGATATTTTTGTATCTGGAGTTAGTTTGCTAGAGCAACCTTGGGAAGATCCATTATAATACACATTTGAATCACTCCAATAAAACTTGAAAAATCTTTCAATTACATTTAAACTCTTTTTATTAGAGTAAAATAATCCTGCCTGAAAATTAAAATCTCACACTTTCTAGATCATTAGGCCTTTTTACTATGGTGAATTATGAACAGAACTCTCAAAGGGGACATGTGTCTTTAACAAACTCAAACAAACTCAACATTTATTTATTCAATTAGACTTCTTATAGAAGCACTTTTGAATCGTCATTTTACACAATTTTAACAATAGGGGGTTATTGTATTATTATATATGAATTTGTACTATTATAAATGATTTTTTTTACTTTACTAAGCCAGAAAACAGGCATATCAATTTTATTTTTGTTCCTCATGTCATAACAATTTGCAATGGGAACTGGACTATTGATAAAGGTGATAATCATAAATGCTCTTTATTGTTTTTAATATATCAAACACATGATACATGTAAAATATTTGTATACTAAGCTTACAATAATTAAAAACCATAATGCAATTTGATACAACTTACCAAAGCTAGTCAGGACAATAGTCCCATTATCCATTTGGTGCCTTGTTAAAGTGTGGTCAAAATCAGTAACAATCTGTAAATTCTTGTTGCCATCTCTTATCATATTATTTAATTTCTTTAATAAACCATCCTTGTCCTTGATATGAACATTAGATCTTGTTAACTCAGGTATTTCGTTTAAACTCATCAGCAATTTCATAGCTAAAAGTAACTAAGTCAATTAAGATCACACTACAATATGAGGGTTGGTTAAGTGCCATCCAAAATACAGTTTCCAACCAGTTAATTAGTTCAGTCTGGACATTATGATTTCCAGTCAATAAACATTTTTTTGTTTAACATCCCATGGTCCTATTATTTTGCGATATTAAGAGAGTTCATGGATAATAGCCTCTACAATACCCATACTGATGCCCAGTTCAGTAGAAATGTCTTGACCATTCAACCTTCACTCCTCTAAAATGAGTTGTACTACATACAAAAAATAATGACAATATGTTGCCTGCCACCAGCCACACTGTTCGTAAGAGACCCATCACCCAGCTCCAGCTAACACATACTCAACCCACGACCTTCAAGACATACATGCACTCGTCTACTGTTTGTCCGATCAAATTTTAACCACCCTAATACAGCTCCTAAATTTGTTGTTGTCACCCAATAAACTTTTTACTTCACGAATACTTTCTAGGCTTTCTAGGCTGAACCTAGATAAAATATCATATTCAAATCCTTGTTTAAAATTTATAAAAAAGTAAGTAATTGTACACTTACCTAAATTTGTGTATATTTTTTTACAAAAATATGAGGTGCTGCGTGTGCTTCACGTTTGTTCCTAATAACTAATAACTTTTGTTGAGTTTACAATTTTAACCACGATAAACAGTATTCTCCACTGTTTCGATAAATTTTGACAAGTAAAGGTCGAGGAAGAAAAATATCGATTCTGACAGTATTATACTACTTTTTGGATTCTGAACTTCTAAATGTCAATTTTAAGACGTCAGCAGTGTGTCAACCACAGATTAAGAACTAGTTACTACGACTACCTCTGAGCATAAACTAAAGAGAAATAAGAAGTAATCACAGAGTAAGATCTTTATATAGGTACAATTAATAATTATTATCATAGATTGTACACTTAATTAATGGACGTATATTGTGCTCGGGGAGTTACCGCCACCTGTTATAGCAGTCTTAGTATAATATTACTTTGTGTTCTCGTACCGTTACTCCCTTGGAGAGCTTCCACATTATCCAATCCGATGTCGGTGTCGGACACGGAATATAAAACATTTGTATTTAGTGGTGTCGGAACCACACGGACATCTGCTGTTTTCACATATTCCCGATTCGGCCATTTGCTCGAAAGTTTCACGCGGGCAGGTTATCATGGCAGACTATACATTATAGAAAACTTTTGTTTATTTGAGACGCAAAAATAGATTTCTCCAAAGCGAGTATTGGATACATTCTATTGTCGAAACCCGGTGAGGATGCTCAAAAAGTCTCGGTCTGGCAGAAAACAGAAGGCTAACCACCTACTTGTCTGCCCCATACCCCACTACACGGAACTTCAGTTAGAAATTAAAAACGTTTCAACGGATTTTAATCGCGATTTATTCATTATATTATTAACCCGACGTTTCGAACACTACAGCGAGCGTGGTCACGGGGAGACTCTGACACGGGGAACTTCACTTGTTCACAATATTACTTGTTATACTCCACTTTAATTGTAACTATATTGTTGATAACTCAAAACCACTAAGAGCAACACAGAAAAGAGCCTTTTGTTCATTATATAAATATATTTGCATCTGAACTTGTGTCATACATTTTCCAGATATCTCTGAATGACTTTCTATATAGTACGTCATGGGTTTTTCGGAAGGAGACATTAGTTACTACGTATATGAATTAATTAGTTACTACGTAAGTAGGGATTACAGAGAGCTACTGTAACTGCATAAAGTTAATTAATATTGTACTTCTCTTTATAACTGATCTCTGTCATAGATGGATATCCATTATGATGCGTAATTTACACTCCTAAGTTTATAAATTCCGATAGAAAGCGCTATTACCCGACGAGTAAAATCTAACGGTCTTCAAGAGAAGACTGAACAGGTACCTTCTAGGGAAGCGCGCTCCATCTAAGGCCACATCTCAGCTTAGCAGTTAGCAGCACATCGTGGTGAACCACGATCTCGCCTGGTAAGCTGAGGTGTGGTCTTAGATGGAGCGTTTTTTTTAAATAGGACAGCGCTGAAGCGCTGAGACTATGTATAAATAAATTCTACCGCATTCTGGCCGTAGCCTACATGATTAATTCTTCAAAGAAGACTAATTTAACACTCGGCCACACAATAATAAGTGAGTCGGCAATGCGGCACTTAGCCATATTGGTACTTTGTCACCAGCAAAAAATATATGTATATTACTTGACCTTATTAAACTATTAGGTCATTCTTTTGTTTAAGACTTCCTATTTTGATATCTAAGTAACAAACTTTTTTTTTATTAAATCACAGCTATAAATATTATTCTATTTATAAAATAATATGCAAAAAATACACAAGTCTGCCTGCATATAAATTTATTTTTTTTGTCCTTTTTTCTTAATTCATCTTACAATCAGCAATGTTATATTAATTAATTAATCCATTACATATTAGAAAACTTTCAAAATATCGATAGAGAAGCTAATAAAAAACAATTAGCTTTTCATTAAATTAAATGTTTAACCATATAAAGAAACCCAAATTGATACTTATTTAATTATTCTAAAAAAAAAGTAACGTATCGCAGAATAAACAGAAAAAAAGGTTCGTAACTGCAAGCAATGCTATCAAAACAAAAAAAAAAATGTGATGTACAATATTTATACTTATTAGTACAATATAATATATACATTTATATATTTCAACATAGGTAAGTTAATTTGTAATATAATCTATATTAGTTGATTGAAAATGAAAACACCTGTGATATCTTAAATTAATCTAATTCTATATTAAAAAATATCCTAAAAATAGTAACACAGTGCCAAAAAACGCAAAATAATAACGAACTATTATTTATTGCCGTTCATTTTCATCCAATAAGATAAATATTAATTGTAATGGGTTATCAAGAGATCTGAACACATTAATGCAAAACAATATGTCGTTAAAAAAAATTAAATAAACACTGATCCTTTTAAAAACCACAAGTATGCAAAAATAGCGCAAGCCGTTTTTGTGCAAGAAATTTAATCACCGAGGGAACATCATCTTGTGTATTAAAATATTATTTTGTTACGTTTAACAAATTTGCTCAAAGGTATAACTAGTAATATTTAGCAAGTATTTTTTAATCACATATTCAAGTACATATACAATTTAAGCACAACAATCAGTACACACAACACAACAATTTTCGGTTGGTCCAATGTTATCCGTGTAAGCAGTTTGGTCGTCAATCATCAGATATCCTTCTTTTACCTTTCTTCTTCTTCTCCATCGCTTCAAGTCTCATGTCTTCCAAGTCCTCCATTATACCTGTGAATAAGACGATAAAAAATATTATTACTTATAACAATATATAATTCTGATTGCACCTACACATTATATAAGAATGTTATAGAATGTTTTACTTATAACAAAGCAAGTTAGTCGCAATATTATATATATGGTATAATAAAATATTTTATGTTTTAAATCGTTGATGATTTTTTCGAAGTCTGTTATTCATTTATACTTCGAATCACATACCAATCATAAACAACTTTCGTTAATAAAAATTTTATGTAAACGAAGAAAAAGCTGGCTTCAAAAAACATGAGCTCAAATTTTTTATTCATTTTGAAATATACCATACTGTTTACTACAGAACTAAAGCTTTCGGAATTTCGACTCTAACAATATTACTACTACTAATGAAATATAATAAATATCAAAAATATTAGTCACAAAAAGCACAATAAATATTTTCTGTAAATTGCATGAGTAACAGTTATTTACATATTAACGTACCTATTTTCTTACTAATATATTCTTCGCGTTGTTGCCGCGCGAAACTGGACTCCATCGTGGGATCGTCATCATCGTCCATGTCTCGATACCTGTGGCATAATATTTCTTATCGTAAATGGCGAAGCTAGTAAGTGAAAAGTAATACTTTCAAATTCATATCAGTAGGTTAAAAAAGTTGTATGTAGTATGTTTCGGAGCTTGATTAAGTAATTGATTAGAACTGTTATAATTTTTGTAACTACATATATTATAATATAGAGAACATATAGGACATATGGCACTATACCAAAATTTATATATTGTATTTTATGGACGACAGCATATTATACTATACTAGCTGCGCCCCGCGGTTTCACCCGCGTAAATCCGTATCCGGGGAATATCGGGATTTTTGTTATGTATTATTCCAGTTGTCCAGCTATCTATGTACCAAATTTCATTGCAATCGGTTCAGTAGTTTTTGCATGAAAGAGTAACAAATATACTCATACACATACATCCATCCTCACTCTTGCATGTATAATATAACTAGAATTCGCAGTAGTAAATTATCCATTTATACTTACCTTGATTTATCGTAACCAAATATTTCTTTGATAGCAGATGAATAATCCAGATTCTCGTCGCCATCGTCGATGAAATCGTCCATCTCGGAATCGTACTCAGAATCCGAATCTAGCGTACGAGCTGAAATATGATATATTATAAACATAAATAACATAATTTTTTAAAGATTCTAGTTTCGTTGTAAATAAGTCTACTATTATTATATAAATAAAACATATACGGTTGAGAGTTTACAGAAAGATCACGGTTAGAGATAAAATATTGTCTATTTTAAAGGATTTTATAAAAGAGACAACATGTGTGCTTATTAAAACATATGTAATAATGTTTTTGTGTTCATTCACTAGGCATTAAATAGAGTCTATCATTCAAACTCAAATTCTAACATTTTTTTTATAATATAGACTCTAGTAGCACTTTTAAATCGTCATAACATTTACCACCCTCATTGTCAATGCAAACATACAATTCATACAAAATTAGCATGTTTTTTTTTTTTTAAATAAGTGACAAATATATCAATTATAAAATTAAATTTGTACACTCACATTTTTGCTTTCTTCTTATATCACTTGGATTTGGCCTCCTCTTGTCACCAGGTGGTAATTTCTTATGTCCGTTTTTACCCAAAGAATTAACATGTTTATCGAAGTCGAAACTATTTGATATCACAGGCTTACTCGGTCCACTCTGTTTAGCAGAACCTTGCATAGGTTTTTTATCATCTACTTTTCTAGGTATAGGTTTTCCAGGTTCTAATCGCTTACCGTTTTCAGGCCTCACTTGACCGTTAACCTTAGGACTAACATCTAAAGCTCTCTGTTTCGCTAAAGCCATTCTTTCCTTCATACCGTTTCTATCTAAGCATTCCTTACTAAGTTTTGGCACTGGTTTAGTTTGTGAACTGTGACCATTTGTTAGTTTACTCTCAGGTTTTTGTGGTAGTACTTTTCTCTCATTTGAGTTTTTGTCTATCCTGTATGTGTTTTGGCTCTTTAAGTCTATACTTTTCTTTGCTTCTTGTTTTATAGAAAGCTCTTTGTTAAGTTTACTTTTATCCATTCTATCAAGTCTTCCCTTTTCTGACGAAATACTCTCCAATTTCGCTTTCGACTTATCCAATCTTTCTCGGTCTTTGTTAAGTCTTTCCATTTCTCTATCAATTCGTTCTCTCTCTGCCTTTAATTTGTCCAGTCTTTCTTTATCAATTCTTTCTTTTTCCCGTTCAATTTTGTCTCGTTCTAACCTAGCTCTTTCTTTTTCTCTCTGCAATCGCTCAGCTCTTTCCCGGTCTGTTGAAATTTTCTCTCTGTCGTTATGTTTTGGATAATCATTCTTGAGATTTGATGACGACGCCGATGATTTCTCACCGATTTTTGGTATCCTTTTAAAGCCACCAGTTGTCTCCGATTTGTATTCCTTCTCTGCTGGCCTTTCCTCTTTGGAAACTGAAATATGATTTCACATTATGTAACCATTTTGACAACAAATTAAAGTTAATATAATTATTTATACAAATAATACAGATATTAGTGACATAAAATATATTAAAGCTAATGTATTTTTAGTCTATTTTCTATCAGGTTTTTTACCTCGAATGTCGAATGTACAATTTGTGTGAGAAGGTAAGTAGTATAGAAATTTACAAATGATTGAATGAGATTAATATAATAATCAGAGACATTTATATTACCAAGCAAGAAATATAATATCAACCAATTATCATTAATAACAAATAAATTGAACTGAATCAAATTAATTCAGTGCCACCCTTATTCAGTAGCTACATGGAGGGATGGTAAGTCGACACTGAGTTATTTAATGTTCATTATAATAAATTTTTCAAACAAAACAATTTCTAGATAGTAAATTGAGTACAG